>NC_080543.1:16922357-17074857 GCF_028640845.1 Ahaetulla prasina
TGGGGGGGGGCACTAGCTCCCAGGCGGCGGTGGGGCTCGACGTCGCCCCCACCCACCCCCCTTCCTCCTCCTCCTCCTCCCTGCAATACCCCCGCCGCGGCTCCTGCTTCTTTCCTTTTGGCGCCCTGTCTCGGGTTATTATTATTATTTTTTTTAAGCCGCCGCCGGGCTCCGAGGATTGCGCGGCGCTGGGGTTACACAGCGGCACAAGATTTCATTGTGCTCGCTCGCGTTAGGAAAGAAGCGCAGCGGCAGGAGTCGCGGCAGCAAACGTGAGACTCGGGGCGGGAGGGGGAGAGGGGGGGGAAGAGAGATTGAAGAGGAAGGGAGCTCTAGTGGGAAGCTGGCAGCATTACACTAGAAAAAAAACAAAACCCCAGTCTGGAAACCAGGGGTAGGGAGACCCCTAGCGTCGGAGCAGGGTGGTTGCAAGAATAGAATAGAATAGAATAGAATAGAATAGAATAGAATAGAATAGAATATTTTTATTGGCCAAGTGTGATTGGACACACAAGGAATTTGCCTTTGGTGCCTATGGTCTCAGCGTACATAAAAGAAACTTTCATCAAGGTACAACACTTACAACACTTAATGATAGTCATAAGGTACAAATAAGCAATCAGGAAACAATCAATATCAATATAAATCGTAAGGATACGAGCAACAAAGTCATACAGTCGTAAGTGGGAGGATTTGGGTGATGGGAACGATGAGAAGATTAATAGTAGTAATGGTAGAATTAAACAAGTTGGAATGGTGTAAAGTCGGGACTGCTCGGTAACCACTCCCGAAGGGAAAGGGTAAGGAAAGAGGAGTAAAGAAGGAAGAAAGTAGGTAGGCAGGTGGGTAGGTAGGAAAGAAGGGAGGGAGAAGAAAGGATAGGAGGAGAAGAAGAAGGAGAAGATAGAGGGTTAGAAAGGATGGTAGTGAGAAGTGAGAAAGAGGTGGGGAAGTAGGAAAGCGAGGAGAAGGATGGTGGGGAAAGTTGAAGAAGGATGAGAAGGGAAGAAAGGATTAAGGGAGGGAGTGGCGGTCGAGCAGCCCTGATTGAGTATAATTTGAGTATAGGATTGATTGTTGGATAAGTGATTGTATTGTACACTGGTCAAATTGTGGGAATTATTATGGAAAATAAAAATTTTTTGCCCGAGAAGACTAATAGTAGTGCAGACTTAGTAAATAGTTTGACAGTGTTGAGGGGATTATTTGTTTAGCAGAGTGATGGCGTTTGGGGAAAAAAAACTGTTCTTGTGTCTAGTTGTTCTGGTGTGCAGTGCTCTGTAGCATCATTTTGAGGATAGGAGTTGAAACAATTTATGTCCAGGATGTGATGGGTTTGTAAATATTATCACAGCCCTCTTTCTGACTCGTGCAGTATACAGGTCCTCAATGGAAGGCAGGTTGGTAGCCATTGTTTTTTCTGCAGTTCTAATTATCCTCTGAAGTCTGTGTTTTTCTTGTTGGGTTGCAGAACCAAACCAGAGTTCCTGTTTCCTCGGCCAGCCCACTCCTGATGCCATATGCAGCACCCAAGCATGAGCAACGCTGGGACTTCCTTCAGCGACGTCTGGACAGGCAGTGGGGAGGGGTTTGCCAAAAGTCAGGAAGCACCAGGGGTGGGTTCTACTTACTTACTTACTTACTTACTTACTTTATTTATTTATTTATTTATTTATTTATTTATTTATTTATTTATCATATTTGTATACCGCCCTATCTCCCTAGGGACTCGGGGCGGTTCACAGGCAAATAAAAAGGTACATATAAATACAAAGTAAAATAACAGTTAAAAAGCTTATTCTACATGGCCCAATTTTTTAAAAACAATATAAATAATAAAACCCATTAAAACCAATATAAAATTTAAAATCTAATCCAGTCCTGCACAGATGAATAGATGTGTTTTAAGCTCGCTACAGAAGGTTCGGAGGTCCGGAAGTTGACGAAGTCCTGGGGGGAGTTCGTTCCAGAGGGTGGGAGCCCCCACAGAGAAGGCCCTTCCCCTGGGTGTCGCCAGACGGCACTGCCTAGCTGACGGCACCCTGAGGAGTCCCTCTCTGTGAGAGCGCACGGGTCGGTGAGAGGTATTCGGTAGCAGTAGGCAGTCCCGTAAATAACCTGGCCCTATGCCATGGAGCACTTTGAAGGTGGTTACCAAGACCTTGAAGCGCACCCGGAAGGCCACAGGCAGCCAGTGCAGTCTGCGCAGGAGAGGTGTCACATGGGAGCCACGAGCACCTTTACTACCACTTCGCATTGGGCCTGCGTAAAAGAAGCTTCTGCGCATGCACAGATCACTTTTGATGACATTCAGGTCAGTGGGTGGAGCCTCCCACCAGTTTTATTACTGGTTCCATAGAACCGCTCCGAACTTGGGGCAACTCACCCCTGGGGAGCACCAGGTCAAAAATGAATTGGCCACAGGAATAATTATGGATTGTACAGCTATAGAGACTAAATTGATTTTGAACTTAATAACAGCCGCAAGGCTTTTGATTGCTCAATATTGGAAGAAAGAAGAATTACCTACAATTGAAGAATGGACACTCAAAGTACCAAATTTGGCAGAAATGGCAAAAATTTCTGCTTACTTGAAAGACTATACACAAGAAAAATATATTTTAGAATGGAAAATGTGGATTGATTATATTCAAAATAAATATCAGATAAAAAAATATCGAATAGCATATGAGTAAATTTAGGAAATATTTTGTACTAGATTTATTTCTGAAGGAGAGGGGAATTGAGAGTGTGATTATGTGTGGAGTGACTAGAGATTATAATTTAGGAATTATTTTAGATTATGATTGTTAGTTTTGATACCCTGCATTTTGTTCTGGGAAGTCGGGGTGGGGGGGGGGGGGGGGGGGGGGGGGGGTATTGGGGGGGTTGAGGCTAGAGATGGAGTGATGGTGAATGTACAGGGATTATTGAAGATGTATAAATATAATTAATGTAGGGTCGGGTCTGCCCAGTTACCATTTTAGAACGGTGGGGAGGGAAAAGAGAGTAGGAGGTAGGAAAGAGGAGAAGAGGAAGGAAGAGGGGTAGAAGAGGGAGAAGGAAGGTGTAGGGTGGAGGGAGGAGAGGATGTAGATAAGAGAAGGAGAGGAAGGTCTGGAAAGTAAAAGAAGGTAGAAGAGGGAAGAGTGTTAAAAAGGGGGGTGGTGACTGGGCAAGCCCGACTAATTGTATATAACTGTACATTGGATGAGCTGTTTGATATGATTGTAGAAATAAAACTTTTTTATGAAAAAAAAAATGAACTGGCCACAGTAGTGTATTACAAAATGCATTACAATACATCACTCTTAAAATACTAGACAACACAGTATCAACAGTAAAAAGATACAGGTAAAAGGTTCCCCTCGCACATATGTGTTAGTCGTTCCCAACTCTAGGGGGCATTTTCGTTTCAAAGCCGAAGAGCCAGCGCTGTCCAAAGACGTCTCCGTGGTCATGTGGCCGGCATGATGAAATGCCAAAGGAGCACGGAACACTGTTACCTTCCCACCAAATGTGGTCCCTATTTGTCTACTTCCATTTTTTACGTGCTTTCGAACTGCTAAGTTGGCAGAAGCTGGGAAAAGTAATGGGAGCTCACCCCGTTACGCGGCACTAGGGATTCGAGCCACTGAACTGCCGACCTTTCGATTGACAACCTCAGTGTCTTAGCCACTGAGCCACTACATTCCTAATAATACACCACTCTTACAATACTAGACAACACAGTATCAACAGTAGAGACCTTCAAATTTCTAGGTTCTATCATATCGCAAAACCTAAAATGGACACCTGACATCAAAAACGTCATCAAAACAGCACAACAAAGAATGTTCTTTCTGCGCCAACTCAGGAAGCTCAAACTGCCCAAGGAGCTGCTGATTCAGTTCTACAGAAGAATTATTGAGACTGTCATCTGCACCTCTATAACTGTCTGGTTTGGCTCTGCGACCCAAGAAGACAGACACAGACTTCAGAGGATAATTAGAACTGCAGAAAAAACAATTGCTACCAACCTGCCTTCCATTAAGGACCTGTATACTGTACCAGTCAAAAAGGGGCTGTGAAAATATTTACAGACCCCTCACATCCTGGACATAAACTGTTTCAATTCCTACCCTCAAAACGAACTATAGAGCACTGCACATCAGAACAACTAGACACAAGGACAGTTTTTTCCCCTTAATAACATCACTCTCCTAAACAAATAATTCCCTCAACACTGTCAAACTATTTACTAAGACTGCATTACTATTACTATTAATCTTCTCACTGTTACTATCACTCATCTCATCCCACTTATGACTGCATGACTGTAACTTTGTTGCTTGTATCCTTACGATTTATATTGATTGTTTCCTAATATGATTTGATTGCTTATTTGTACCCTATGACTATCATTAAGTGTTGTACCTTACGATTCTTGACGAATGTATCGTTTCTTTTTATGTACACTGAGAGCATATGCACCGAAGACAAATTCCTTGTGTGTCCAATCACACTTGGCCAATAAAGAATTCTATTCTATTCTATTCTATTCTATTCTATTCTATTCTATTCTATTCTATTCTATTCTATTCTATTCTATTCTATTCTAACCATTAAGCAGACTAAGCATGTGCTTAGGGCACCAGGCCCAAAGGGGGCACCACAAAATTGAGGAAAAAACAAACAAACCAATGAAGATTTGTAGCAGCTTAGCTTCATTTGTACATATGTACAAAGGAGGGGGGCACCAAGATTTGTCAATGCTTAGGGCACCAATGAGTCTTAATCTGCCACTGACAGGCCATGCAGCTAGCTGAAGACTTTAAAATAGGGGAGAAAGACTGAGCAATCTAATCTTGTGCTGGTTAAAGACTACCATAAAGTGAAGTAAAAATCCTAAAATCCTCACTGATGCCCGTTTTCCACCCTTGAGCCCTCTGGTGCCGTGTTCCTGCAGTTTTCTAAAATGGTGCCTAAAGTGAGGAATTCTTGCTTGTTTTCTTTGCAAACGTTTCATTACCCAAACGTACTAGCTCTGATGATGTTACCTCGTTTGGTAAAGAAACATCTGCAAGAACGCAACCAAGTTCAGGGAGCACCTCATTTCAACCCCGCAAATATTCTCCTTTATTACTTCCTAAAAGTGCTTAATCGTTGCCAAAAAGGTGGCAAAACCAAAAACAGATGCATCCCATTTCTTTAGGAAAGTAGTTTAAACATTTTTAAAAATGGACCCTTGAAATGGTGCAAATTGAACCATCTGCAATTTCTTTACGGGTGAGATTCCCACCCTCCCGATATAACTGAAATTTGTCAGTGCATCTAACATCCCCCTTTTTTTAAAGAAAAAAGAAAAAAAATGTCACACGCACAACGGAGGGTCATTCCCGGTGGTTGAGTTAAAAGCTCTCCACCCTGCCTTGAATCAGCAGAAAACTATGCCAGCATGAAATTTTCTGTCCTTGCAGCTAATCCCCGTCCTGCCTCTGATCCAACCCACTGCGGAGAGGAGCTGTCTGATCTTGCATGCACAGCGCATGATGAGCAAAGCATTTGTTGATTGCTCTGGCTTCACTTCCTTCCCTTTTCCGTGGGAGAAACATCTGCCAACCTTACCATCCTGGAGTACGAATGCGATGACCGCTTTGTCATCTCTACCGCTCCTTCTTGGGCTCCATATCCTACCCACCATTTGAGTTGAACGAAGTTTAGAAACAATAATTTGGAATGAATTAGGTCACGTGTCTTTGATTGTGTGCCATCAACCCAGGGTTGACTGTTGGTGGCCACCTAGGTAGCTTTTCTCCAAGATGGTATGTCCCCAACCTGGACCTTCAGATCTCTCAACAAGTGCCCTCATTGCACTTGGTGAGAGCATTGCACTTGTTGCAAGTATTGGAGTCCATCCACACCTTACTGCAGGTCATTCTTCTTCTCTTTCCTTCCACCTTTCCCAGTATTATGGGCTTCCTTGTGGAATGTGTCTACATTATAATTTTGAGCCTGATCCTTTGTGTCAATGTAGAGAAAAGTTAAGTCTTACATTTAGGCAAGAAAAACCAAAAGTATACATATAGACTGTGTGAAACCAGGATTAATAGCAGTAACTGTGAGAAGGATCTTGGAGTCTTAGTGGGCAACCAGTTAAATATGAGCCAGCCGTGTGCGGCAGCAACCAAACAAGCCAACACAATTCTAAATTGCATTAAGAGAGGGATACAATCAAGATCAAGTGAGGTGCTAATACCACTCTATAAAGCCTTAGTAAGACCACACCTAGAATACTGCATCTAGGTATTGCTGAGACTCTAGGAAAAGTGCAGAGAAGAGCAACCAGGATGATTAGGGGACTGGAGGCTAAAACATATGAAGAACGGTTACAGGAACTGGGCATGGCTAGTCTAGTGAAGAGAAGGATCGGGGAGACATGATAGCAGTGTTCCAATATTTGAGGGGCTGCCACAGAGAGGAAGGGCTCAAGCTATTTTCCAAAGCACCTGAAGGCCAGACAAGGAATAATGGATGGAAACTGATCAAGGAGAGATTCTACCTGGAAATAAGGAGAAATTTTCTAACAGTGAGAACAATCAGCCAATGGAACAGCCCAACTTCAGAAGTTGTGGGAGCTTCATCACTGGAGGCTTTCAGGAGAAGACTGGACTGCCATCTGTCGGAAATGGTATAAGGTCTCTTGCTTGGGAGGGGGTTGGACTAGATGACCTACACGGTCTCTTCCAACTCTGTTAATCTGTAATCTGTGTCTTAATTGACTACTTTGGGTTGATTTGTTTGAGGATCTGCTTGTTTGGCTTCTTGGCTACGCTTGGTTTTGTCCCGAGTCTTTTCCAACGATACAGTTCAAAATGGGTAAAATGCTCCTGGTTCGGGCCAGATCGCCTGATCCGGTAGCAATGGCGGCGGGTGGTTCAGAGAACTGGTCACAAAAATCCCTGCCGCCTCCGCCCATGCCCAGCTGAGCCGCAGGATCATCAAAGATTTTTTTTTAACTTTTAAAAGCATTTTTTTTTCGGATGAAAAAGTGCTTTCAAAAGTAAAAAAAAAAAAGCCTCTGATGATCGTGTGGCTCAGCTGAGATTGTCAGAACCCTTTAAAAGCATTTTTTCTACAACCTCTTTGGCCAAAGAGGTTGTAAAAAAATGTTTTTAAAAGGTTCTGGGGATCAGGCAACTCAGCTGGGATCGCCAGAACCCTTTAAAAGCTTTTAAAAGGCTCCTCTGGTGATCCCAGCTGAGTTGCCTGATCACCAGAGGTTTTTAAAAGCATTTTTTAAACAACCTCTTTGGCTGAAGAGGTTGTAGAAAAAATGCTTTTAAAAGTAAAAAAAAAAAGTTGGCCACACCCACCCAGTCACATTACCACCACCCCAACCAAGCCATGCCCACAGAACCGGTAGTAATAAATTTTACACTTCACCCCTAGTTCAAAAGCATCAAGACTCTTCCTACTGTGCTTCTTCAAAGTCCGACTTTTGCTTCCAGAGAGTGTCACAAAGAAAACCATTGCTGGCAGAATTCTGATCTTTGTAGTTACAGATGCATCTCAAGAAGGACTTTCATTTAAATGTTCTCACCTCTTCTTTTCTGCATACAGGCAACAGAAACCAACTGTCAGATTCCTGCATGGTCTATTCAGGAGGTGGTAGGAAGATCGTTATTTCACTTCCACATTTCAAGCCCAGGCTATTAAGTTTTCAAGGTCACTTGTGTCCCACTCCTTGTGCAGACAACAGCAGATGGCAGCAAATGAGGCTGACCCCCAAACCAGAAGAAGACCCACCCACATCAGTATCTTGTCATCAAGGCGCAAATCCTATTTACAGATCACCTAACTTTGTCTCAGTTGCAACCAGTGGCATAATGCATTACAGTTTAGATATTGTAAATTCATTCTATTAGCAGAAAAGGGAAAATATTGCTTGAATACCAGCATGAGTTAGAATGATTTAAGGCTACCTCAGGTATAGGCTTACACACACACACACAAACACACACAGAAAAAACTCCATGAGGGGAACACAATGAGGACATAGAACAAATGAGAAATAGTCAAAGCATATTTGTGACATGGTTTGATACAAGGAAGGAAAGCTCCCGTGTTGCAATTTCTATCTTAAGAGTCATACACACATTGTTTCAAAGGGCTTTTATTTGAAATAGCAATAGCAATAGCACTTACTTATATGCTACTTTACAGCCCCCTCTAAGCGATTTACAGAGGGGTGTCAAATTCGAGGCCTATGGACCAGATCCGGCCTGTGGGGTACATAGATCTGGCCTGTGAGACAACCCTGGAAACAGCGAAGGACCAGCCCACGGTGCTTCTGCCAGCGAAAATGGGCTCCAAAGCTCCATTTTCGACTGCCATGGTCTCCTGCAACACATTGCCAGTGAAAATGGCGCACCAATCGTTCCCAGCATTAGGCTCTTCTTAAGTGAGTCCTTCCTTCTCATTAGGTGGCCAAAATATTTGAGTTTCATCTTCAGGATCTGGCCTTCTAAAGAGCAGTCAGGGCTGATCTCCTCTAGGACTGACTGGTTTGATCACCTGGCTGTCTAAGGGACTCGCAGGAGTCTTCTCCAGCACCATAGTTCAAAGGCCTCAATTCTTTGGTGCTCAGTCTTTCTTATGGTCCAACTTTCACAGCTATACATTGCAACTGGGAAAACCATAGCCTTGACTATATGAACTTTTGTTGGCAGGGTGATGTCTCTTCTTTTAAGTATGTTGTCTAGATTTGCCATAGCTTTCGTCCCCAGGATCAAGTAAAACCAGACAAGAAACATGATCAGTTCAGCTAAATCTATTTTCTTGTAAGGCTACATTAACAGATATTTTGCAAGTCTTCAGGTACAAATATCCCGCCCTCACTTTTAACTGCCTGAAAAATTAGGGCAGCTCCTTCCTAGGTTTCTTCCTCTGAGAGTTATGCCACTGGTAATAAAATCCTTGAATTCTGTATTTGCCGGAAGGATAAAATGGCATGTTTTAGAAAGATAGATTGAAAAAATTAAACTAAATGTTTACAGAGTTTGTAGAAAAAATGGTACTAAGAGACGATGACCAAAAGCGTCAAAAAACAACACAGAAAATGTTATCTTTGAAGAAAGTGTTTGTGTAACACAGTGCAGAAAAATTCATTTGTTGAATAAATGTACAGTTTGATCTGAGGATAGTTTGATCAAGGCTCTTCCGCTATAAAAATTTCTATTTGGAAAATTATTTTTATTATTAAAATAAAGTAGAAAAAAAGAAATTTAGCACATATATTTGCATGCTATAGTGAATCATAAATAAAAAAGAATAATATCAGAAATGTAATATTAATGCCCTAAGTTAAAATGCCCTAAGAAAGGTCGCTCAAATAAACGGATTTCTTTTTTAAAGTTTTTCAAAAATTTACGGAACTCTTCTACTTCATCCTGATAGCTTTCAAGGTCAGAATATTGCTGCAAAAAAAGAAAAGAAAATCACTATTGTGAATCATCTCAAATTCTAAGTGTAAGTATATAAAATTTTAAGTACAGATAGTCCTCAACTTATGAATCCGACAAGTGAACCCAAAATTTATGTTGTTAAGTGAGACAGACGCTAAATGAACTCACTTAGCAACATAATTTTTTGACTCAATTGTGATTGTAAGTCAAAGATGTCCTATAATCCTTTTTACATGTTATATGAAGCCCTTCAGTCCTCACTTAAGCAATGCATTTCCAACAAAGTGAGTTACCTCACGTATCCAGCCGTTTTCCTCCAGTTGACTGAAAACTCGTTTCACTAAATCTTTGCTTGACTCATCCTGAAGATTTTCATCTCCTTCTTCATCCTGATGATATTGGTTTGTTATAACTGAACAGCATTTCTGATACAACTTATATTTATAATGCTTCAGATCGTGATAAACCTGGGTACGTCTTTGACATACAACACCAACCTCCAACCTCTGCAGAAACATAAGTTCTTTTAGTGAGTATATTGTGAATAACAGTAGTAAACACTGCAATTAGTTAAGCAAGAATGGATGTCCTATAAAATAAGAGAATTCAACACAGACAGGACTTTTATTACTATCCAATAATAAAATCCTAGTTAGAAAGCCACGCCTGTACCCGTTTTGATGAAGGCAACGTTGATGTTGATTGCCTCCAACTTTTTATTTTTTGTTCAAGAAAAGTAACAAGCAATTACTTTTTTTTACCTAGTTAAAATATTGGCAGCAATGTAGTTGGCTGACATTTGAAAGTATAAATAAAAAAAATTACTTCTTTGTTGCATACATTTATTATCATTAAGTCACAAGGAATATCTTGTTCAATCGTTACGTGAATTGTAAAGGAATTTTTTTAACGAGTTGCTGAATATAAACACAGAAAACCCTCAGTTTACATAGCAGAACAGTCAAACTTAGCAAAAATCTAAGCAGTCACTTCATATTAGAAAGTTTGGGAACAGAAAATTAGGAGCCAAGCAAATACTCAGTAACTTAAAGCTGTACATATGCGCAGCAGATGCTGTTAGCACATGAAAGGAATTGGACAAAATGTTGTTTCAAAGGGCATATTTCTCACATAATAAAATCACCACAGCTTCTAAATGGACCAATTCACTTCTCCTGTTTACTTAATTACCCAGCTATCTAAAGTTACTTTATTTGCATGTAAATATGAGGGGAAAAAATAATAAATTATTCTGAATTAAGCCAGTCTCTAGCATTTTTATTTTAGACAGCCTTTGGATTTTGCATTCAGAAAACCAAAATGCCAATGGGAAAAAGAAGATTTCAAAATTGATCCAGGTTTTAAACCCGAAACTTTCTATATAAGTTTATATAAGACTTTGTAAGAACTGGGCAGGTAAGTTATATAGTACAGGATAATAATATACTGCTAAATGTCAGTCCAACTCTCAAATCTGAACCAGTAGGTTATAGTAAAAAAAGTTCTTCTTCAAAAAGAAATTTCACAAGACGTTTAAAATACATAAATATTCTAGAGTAAAGCAATTCTTGCGTGCAAGGAAGTGACTCTGATTATTCTCAGTTGCTGATAAAAATAAAGAATAAATAGCACAAACTATAATATAGCATTTGGATATGAAGTGGAACAGATGCTCTGGAATCAGTGTGGAAAAAAATATTTCAGGAAGGCTAAGAAATGGAGGTTAGCACCACTTCTTAAGAGTCGGACATGACTGGACAGAGGAAACCTTTACCTTTATACAAATAATAAAAAAGGTAAAGATTTTCCTGTCAGTTGTGTCCAAGTCTGGGGGGATTGCTCATCTCCGTTTCTTGGCTGAGGGAGCCAGTGTTGCCCAAAGACAATTTTGGTGATCATGTGGCCAGCATGGCTGTACGCCAAAGGCGCACAGAATGCTGTTTACTTGCCAACTAAGTGGTGCCTATTTATCTACTCGTATTTGCATACTTTTGAACTGCCAGGTGGGTAGGAGGCAGGGCAAGAACGGGAGCTCACCCCGTTGTGCGGCACTCAAGTCATGAATGCAGGCTGTCAGCTGACAAGCCCAGGATCTTAAACTATTGAGCCCTCGCACCCGCTCATAATAAGCAAATAGACAAGAGCTAATCCGAGTTCAAAGAAAGACAAGAAAGCTTGAAACAAGGATTGGAAGGCTCAAGATTTGAAAAAATTAGGAAATGGAAAGAACAATAGATATTTTAGAATAGAGGTAGGGAATGATGGCCACTTTATGACATGTGGACTACAACAGCTGCCAAAAAAGCCAGCACAGTTCTAGGCTGCATAAACAGAGGGATAGAATCAAGATCACGTGAAGTGTTGATACCACTTTATAATGCCTTGGTAAGGCCACACTTGGAATACTGCGTCCAGTTTTGGTCGCCACGATGTAAAAAAGATGTTGAGGCCCTAGAAAGAGTGCAGAGAAGAGCAATGAAGATGATTAGGGGGCTGGAGGATAAAACATATAAAGAAAGGTTGTTGGAATTGGGTATGTCTAGTTTAATGAAAAGGGAAGACATTGTAGCAGTATTCCAATATCTCAGGAACTGCCACAAAGAAGAGGGAGTCAAGCTCTTCTCCAAAGCACCTGAGGGCAGGACAAGAAGCAATAGATGGAAACTAATCAAGGAGAGAAGCAACTTAGAACGAAGGAAGAATTTCCTGACAGTGAGAACAATTAAATCACTGGAACAACTTGCCTTCAGAAGTTGTAACTGCTCCAACACTGGAAGTTTTAAAGAAGAGATTTGTCTGAAATGGTGTAGGGTTTCCTGCCTAAAACAGGGATTGGACTAGAAGACCTCCAAGATTCCTTCCAACAATTTTATTCCAGTGATGGCGAACTTTTTAGAGACCGAGTGCCCAAACTGCAACCCAAAACCCACTAATTTATTGCAAAGTGCCAACACGGGAATTTACTGAGGTTTTACTACCTAAAAGAATGATAAACAAGGCAGGGTACAGCTAAATGTTCCAAGAAAAATGTGATAAATGAACTTTTGTGCCCCTTCGTTCTGTCCTGCTTTTAAAATATTACATTTACCAACAATAAAAAAGAAAAACTTTTGTAATATCATTTCTCTTTTCCTCTCTCTCTTTCTCTCCCTCCCTCTCTTTCTCTCTTTCCCTCCCTCTCTCTTTCTCACTTTCCTTCCCTCCCTCTGTTTTTCTCTCTTTCCCTCCCTCTCTCTTTCTCCCTTTATTTCCCTCCCTCTCTTTCTCTCTCTCTTTTTCTCTTTTCCTCCCTCTCTCTCTTTCTCTCTCACTCTATCTGTTTCTCTCTTTCTCTTTCTCTCCATCTCTCTCTCTTTCCTCCCTCCCTTTCTTTCTCTCTCACTCTGTTTCTCTCTCTCTTTCCCTCCCTCTGTCTCTCCCTCTGTCTCTCTGTTTCTCTCTCTTTCCCTCCCTCTCTCTTTCTCTCTTTCCTTCCCTCCTTCTCTTTCTCTCTTCCTTCCTCCTTCTCTTTCTCTCTTTTCCTTCCTCTCTCTCTTTCTCTTTCACTCTGTCTCTGTTTCTCTCTCTCTCTTTCCCACCATCCCTCTCTCTTTCCTCCCTCCCTCCCTCCCTTTCTTTCTTTCTTTCTTTCTCTGTCACTCTATCTCTGTTTCTCTCTCTCTTTCCCTCCCTCTCTTTTGCTCTCTGTCTCTTTCTTTCCCTCCCTCCCTCTTTCTCTCTCTCTTTCCCTCCCCCCTTTCCTCTCTCTCTTTCCCTCCCCTCTCTCTGTTTCTCTCTCTCTCTTTCTCTCACTCTCTCTCTCCCACAGGGTGGATGGGAAAGGAATCCCTGAACTGGTGCTGGGAATGTGACGTCTGGAGGCTGACAGCTCTGCAGGAAAAGCAAGTGACATCCAAGAAGCGAAAGCAAGCCGATCACGACGCAGGATCGCATTGTGGCTCCCTTGGTCGTGATGGGCTCCAGGAGGAGGGGACCCCGTCTCCCCCATTGTGAAGCATGCAAATTTTCACTGTGCTGCGCAAGGTGCCGTGAGAGCAGTGGCAGGCCATGGAGTCAGCAACAGCAAATATACCATGACGAAGGCAGAATGCTGTGGGCCTCTGGTGGCTCAACAGACTAAGCAGTCTGTTATTAACACAGGTGCTTGAAATTACTGCAGGTTCAAGTGCCACCAGGCCCAAGGTTGACTCAGCCTTCCATCCTTTATAAGATAGGTAAAATGAGGTCCCAGATTGTTGGGGGCAATAAAAGTTGACTTTGTATATAATATAAAAATGGATGAAGACTATTGCTTAACACAATGTAAGCCGCCCTGAGTCTTTGGAGAAGGGTGGGATATAAATTCAAATTTTTTTTAAAAAACGCAAAGGCAAGAGAACGCGACGGAGCTGGTCTGGGGTGACAGCGCACGTGCCTACAGAGATAGCTCTGAGTGCCACCTCTGGCACATGTGCCATAGGTTCGCCACCCCTGTTCTATTCTATTCTACTCCCAGAATTCCTGAGCCATCAGAAATTCTGGGAGTTGAAGTCCACAAATTATACAAGGGCCATTGTTCCCCATCCCTGCTTTAGAACTTCAGCAAGGCAATTCAGATTCAGAGGAATCCCTAGAGATTTTGGAAACGTGAATTTTAAAGAGAAAGGTTGTTTTAAAGAGAAGCTGATAGGTAGAGTGAGTAGTGATCCTATCAGGATACATATGAAACACTTTTCCCATTTTGGCTTTGGGCACACTATACCACCAGCACACATTATTATAAATGCCACATCTGAAATCTGTGAACAAAATAGCCTTTAAAAAGTGCAATGACTTTAAAACACGCCTCTGGTGGCTCAGCAGACTAAGTCTGTCTGTTATTAACACAGCTGCTTGCAATTACTGCAGGTTCAAGTCCCACCAGGCCCAAGGTTGACTCAGCCTTCCATCCTTTATAAGGTAGGTAAAATGAGGACCCAGATTGTTGGGGGCAATAAGTTGACTTTGTATATAACATACAAATGGATGAAGACTATGCTTAACACTGTGTAAGCCGCCCTTAGTCTTCGGAGAAGGGTGAGATATAAATTCAAATTAAAAAAAAAATACATTCACTTTTCAGTAATTAGCAAAACATACCTGTGTATCTTGGGGCATGAAGTCATCCACTTTCAATGTTTTATGACAGTACCCATTTCCAGAAAAAATCACTACAAACCCACAGTCTCTATGTAGCTCACAGGCTTGACAAATACGCTTCTTTAAGCTTTGCGAAATTATGAGAACGTCAGAGTAACTGTCTGCTCGTCTCTAGAAAAAATACAATTGATTAGAGTTCTGTTGTTAATAGCTCCAGAGACTTCGTTACAACATTTTGGAGATATTACACATTCATATAGAAACAAAATTTACATAATCCTCAATTTACAACCATAATGGAGTTCATGTTTCTTGAAGGCAAATGAGAAAAATACTAACTCAGAATGCACTGAAGTATTACAAATATACAGGTTATCCTTGACTTAGGATCACAATTGAGCCCCAAATTTCTGTGGTTAAGTGAAACATTTGTTAAGTGAATTTTGTCCTATTTTACGACCTTTCTTGCCACAGTTGTTAAGTGAATCATTGCAGTTAATAAGTGAGTAACCAGGTTGTTAAGTAAATCTGGCTTCCCCATTAACTTGGTAAAAGTTTGCAAAAGGTGATCACGTGACCCCGGGAACGCTGCAACCGTCATAACTATGAACTAGTTGCCAATCATCTGAATTTTGACCAAATGATCTTGGGGATGCTCCAACAGTTGTAAGTGTGGAAAATGGTTCTAAGTCACTTTTTTCAGTGCTGTTGTAACTTGGAACGTTCACTACACAAATTGTTTTAAGAGCTGCTTGTATGTGTTACTCTTTTCCATTGTTGCATACAATACTAAGAAAAATAACACACTGCAAAGATCTGAATGCCAGAGCCAAATCAGCTAAGCAATTAGATTAAAAGATTAAGAAGAAAATTCAGTACCGTGTATTGTTTTTTCCAGTGACATCCTGAAACTAGACTTTCAAGGTAAGGTTGAATAAAGCGTTCATCAAAATGATAGAGGGAATTTAGCATAACCTTCGCGTATTTCTTTTGTCTTCTTCCCTCTTTGGAAAAAAAAATAGGCTTTGTTATTCAATAGAAGTACCTGTGAGAGGGATCTTGGAATCCTAGTGGAAACCATTTAGATATGAGCCAGCAGTGTGCAGCAGCTGCTAAAAAAGCCAACACAGTTCTGGGCTGCATAAACAGAGGGATAGAATCAAGATCACGTGAAGTGTTAGTGCCACTTTATAATGCTTTGGTAAGGCCACACTTGGAATATTGCATTCAGTTTTGGTCGCCACAATGTAAAAAAGATGCTGAGACTCTAGAAAGAGTGCAGAGAAGAGCAACAAAGATGTAATTTGGAACTGGAGGATAAAACATATGAAGAACAGTTGCAGGAACTGGGTATGTCTAGTTTAATAAAAAGAAGGATTAGGGGAGACATGATAGCAGTGTTCCAATGTCTCAGGGGTTGCCACAAAGAAGAGGGAGTCGGGCTGTTCTCCAAAGCACCTGAGGGTAAAACAAGAAGCAATGGGTGGAAACTGATCAAGGAGAGAAGCAACTTAGAACTAAGGAGAAATTTCCTGACAGTTAGAACAATTAATCAGTGGAACAACTTGCCTGCAGAAGTTGTAAATGCTCCAACACTGGAAATTTTTAAGAAAATGTTGGATAACCATCTGTCTGAGATGGTGTAGGGTTTCCTGCCTGGGCAGGGGGTTGGCCTCCAAGGTCCCTTCCAATTCTGTTGTTATTATTATTATTTATTATTATTATTATTAACATCACAATTTTATGAACAGTACAAGGAACCCTCAACGTATAGGCCAGGGTTGGGTTCTACTTACTTTTATTACCGGTTCGCATCATGCCCGCACGTATGCTGTTGCTCTGCTCGTGTGTATGCACACTCTTCTGCACATGCACAGAAGAGTTTTGATGACATTTGGGTCAGTGGACGGAGCGTCCCACTGGTTTTACTACCAGTTCTATAGAACCGATTCAAACTGGGGGGCAACCCACCACTGGTACAGCCACAATTGGAAGCAGAAGTTCTTTTGTTAAGCAAGGCATTTGTTACAGTGGTAGGTTGCTACCGGTTCGCCCATTTGTGCAAACTGGAAGCAGTGGCGGCAGGAGGCTCCGCCCACCCACCCGGATGTCATCAAATGAGGTCTGTGCATGTGCAGAAGCTTCTGCTCATGCGCAGATATGTATGCGTGAGCAAAGCGTGTACATGTGCGCGAGTGAACCAGTAGCAAAAGTAAGTGAAACCCACCCCTGGTTTGCTAAGTGAGCTGCGTCCCATTAATGCGCCCCTTTTTGCCACGGTTGTTAAATGAATCACACAGTCGCTGAGAGAATTCAGTTTGCCCAATTGACTTAGCTTGTTGGAAGTCGACTGGGAGTAACTATCATGTAATCCCAAGACAATGCAACTGTTGCATCCGGGGATGGAAGAGACGGACACAGCTCTTTCAGTAACAACAGCTCTTTATTAGTAGACCAGTACAACCCAACAGAGTGCTAGTCTGGCAGTGTCCTCTTTATATAGAGGGCTGCCAGACAGCTTAGCCAATGAGCTTCAAGTATTTTCCCACCTTTTTGGAGGACCTGAGTGAAAACTATAGCACACTCCTTATGTGGTATATAACAGCAACCATGGCAAATACATACCACTTACCTGAATTTTGATTACCTCACTGTGGGGATGCTGTTTTGATTACGACAACAGTTGTTAGTCACTTTTTTTCAATGCCACAGTTGCTAAATGAATGATTGTTAAGGATTATCTCTAATACATTTGTTTATTGCTCTGAGGGGGGGAAAATGGAGAGAGGATAAGAAACAGCCTCTTTGGAAGGGATGTTTGCTTACCATATAAGGAGCTCAAAAATTTATCATCGATTGCATTGATGAGAAAGGCTTTCACAACTCTTTGAAAGTGTACATAAGGATCGGATTCAGACACTGTTTTCAAAAAAATCAACACCAATATGTGTCAGTACAGCTCATATGAATAAACAACTAGATGCTAATAAATACTATAAAAAAGGATATTTAAGCTACTGTGTTTCCCTGAAAATCAGACCGGGCCTTATTCTTCTGCCCTGGGCCTGTTAGATCTCTCAGCAGCTTTTGATACCATCGACCATGGTATCCTGCTGTGCCGGCTGGAGAGTTTGGGAGTGGGAGGCACTGACCAGTCACAGACGGTGTTGGCAGGAGGGCAGAGATCGACTACGAGGCACCTCATGTATGGGGTGCCTCAGGGGTCGATTCTCTTGCCCCTCCTGTTCAACATCTATATGAAGCCGTTGGGTGAGATCATCAGTGGCTTTGGGGTGAGTTAGCAACTGTATGCTGATGATACGCAGCTGATACTTTTCCACCCCAGGCCACCCCAACGAAGCTGTCGAGGTGCTGTCCCGGTGTCTGGAAGCCGTACAGATCTGTACGGGTCTGGATGGGGAGAAACAGGCTCAAACTCAACACCTCCAAGACAGAGTGGCTGTGGATGCCGGCATCCCGGTACAGTCAGCTGCAACCACGGCTGACTGTTGGGGGCGAGTCACTGGCCGCGATGGAGAGGGTGCGCAACTTAGGCGTTCTCCTGGACGGGCGGTTGTCTTTTGAAAAACATTTGACGACCGTCTCCAGGAGAGCTTTTTATCAGGTACGCCTGATCCGCCAGTTGCACCCCTTTCTTGACCGGGATTCCTTATGCACAGTCACTCATGCTCTTGTGACCTCTCACCTGGACTACTGCAATGCTCTCTACATGGGGCTCCCCTTGAAGAGCACCCGGAGACTCCAGTTAGGCCAGAATGCAGCTGCGTGGGTGATAGAGGGAGCTGCTTGGAGCTCCCATATAACACCAATCCTGCGCAAGCTGCACTGGCTGCCTGTGGTCTTCCGAGTGCAATTCAAGGTGTTGGTTACCAACTTTAAAGTGCTCCATGGCTTAGGACCGGGGTACTTACGGGATCGCCTACTGCCACCGTTTGCCTCCCACCGACCCGTGCGCTCTCACAGAGAGGGACTCCTTAGGTTGCCATTAGCCAAGCAATGTCAGCTGGTGGCCCCCAGAGGAAGGGCCTTCTCTGTGGGGGCTCCCACCCTATGGAACGAACTTCCCCCTGGACTTCGACAGCTTCCTGACCTTCAGACCTTTCGCCGCGAACTTAAGACATACCTATTCTTCTGTGCAGGGCTGGCATAGAAATTTTAGATGTTTTATGTTGATTTTTTAGGGTTTTTAAATGTATTTTAAAATTTGGGCCAAATTTGAATAAGTTTTTTAGCTACTGTTTTTATTTGTATTTTATTTGATTGTTGTTTTTACTTGGCTGTTAACCGCCCTGAGTCCTTCGGGAGAAGGGCGGTATACAAATTAAATTATTATTATTATTATTATTATTATTATTATTATTATTATTATTATTATTATTATTATTATTATTATTATTATTATTATTATTATTATTATTATTATTACTATTATTACTATTATTACTATTATTATTATTATTTTCTTTTAGCCTTGAAAATAAGCAATCGGGCTTATTTTTGGGGAGGTCTTTTTTTGGGGGGGCAGGAGGCAATGAACGCGGTCACCTCATGGCTGTTGGGCCCTTAATCGTGGTTGTGGATCAGCTGAGCCAGCAAGAGCTGGGAGTCAGTGGTGGGTTGCTATTGGTTCGCACTGGTTCATATGAACTGGTAGCGGTGGTGGAAGGCTCCGGCCACCCACCCAGACATCATCACAGATGTTCTGCGCATGTGCAGAAGTTTCCGTACATGCGCAGAAGTGATGCGTGCTGGCTTTATGCCCACGCATTCATAAGAGTGAACCGGTAGCGAAGGTAAGTGGAACCTACCCCTGCTCAGAGTTCTGTCTTTACTGGTGTCTGGAAATGTTTCCAGTGCACTCTTGCTAGCCCCAGCCCTGCCTACTTCTCACGGGCCTCTGGTGGCTCAGCAGATTAAGTCTGTCTCTTATTAACACAGCTGCTTGCAATTACTGCAAGTTCAAGTCCCACCAGGCCCAAGGTTGACTCAGCCTTCCATCCTTTATAAGGTAGGTAAAATGAAGACCCAGATTGTTGGGGGCAATAAAAGTTGACTTTGTATATAATATAAAAATGGATGAAGACTATTGCTTAACACAGTGTAAGCCGCCCTGAGTCTTTGGAGAAGGGCGGGATATAAATTAAAAAAACAACAACAATCTTCCAGAATTGCCTGCCGATCATCCTTTTCTCAAGCAGCAGCAGCTGGATAGAGGTGGGGGAGGGACAATTCTGATGGGCTGCTTCAGGGGTGAAATCTAAATTTTTTTGCTACCTACTCTGTGGGTGTGGCTTGGTGGGTGGGTGTGTCCTGTGACTGAGTGGGCGTGGCCAACTCAATGTCACTCACAGCCATGCCCACTCAGTCACAACCCCCCCACCAAGCCACGCCCAAAGAACGCAGTAGGAGAAAAAAAATAATTTCTATTCTGCCTTTTCCCTTTCCCTTGCCACCTGTTCTCCCTTCACCTAGGCGCCGGGGCCGCCACCTGCCTCAATGGGGTCGGGGAATGCACCATTCCCCAACTCCAGCCTTTCTCTGGAGCTGCTGCCCACTCACTGCCCGCTCGCCGCCTGCTCGCCCTTCGCCTTTGGTCAGGGGCCGGGGCCCAGGGACGCCCATTCCCTGAGGCCCCGGAGTCGCCCCCTGCTCGCTGCTTCCTCAACTGGGTCGGGGAATGCACCATTCCCTGACACCAGCCTTGTCCCGGAGCCGCCGCCCGCTCTTCCTTCACCACGTGGCATATACTTACTTTCTTCCAGTGGCTGGCTGCCAGGAAAGGCAAAAGTCCAAAAGTTACCAGAGTTGCTCTCCTTGAATATGCCGCCTTGTTCTATGGATTGGCTGCGCAAGCGCACACCCAACCTGCCGCTGATAAATAAATGAAATAAACAGGTGTGCGCTTGCGTAGTTGGTGCGTGGAACATGCAGCAATGGCGCCAGCAGATTCAAGGAGAGGGACTCTAACTTTTGGACTCTTGCCTTTCCTGGCAGCCAGCTGCTGGAAGAAAGTAAGTATATGCTGCGTGGCGAAGGAAGAGTGGGCGGCGGCTCCGGGACAAGGCTGGCGTCAGGGAATGGTGCATTCCCCGACCCGGTTGAGGCAGGCAGCGAGCAGGGGGTGGCTCTGGGGTCTTAGGGGAATGAGGTATCCCTGGGCCCTGACCAAAGGCAAAGGGGGAACAGGTGTCGAGCGGGCAGCAAGTGGGCGAAGGAAGAGCGGGCGGCGGCTCCGGGGAAAGGCTAGAGTAGGGGAATGGTGCATTCCCTGACCCGGTTGGGGAAGGTGGTGGCTCCGGGGTCTCGGGGAATGGGACCCGGCCCCTGACCTGAGGGCGAGCAGGTGGCAAGCTGCCTTCCCGGTGTTCCAGTATCCAGCTTGCGGAGGCTGGACTGTGGGCTGTGGACTGGTTCGGGGGCGTGGCCAGCCAGCGATCGCTACCGGATCGGCGAACCAGAACCAAACTCCGCTACCTACTCGCCCGATCTGGTCTGATCCGGTAGCATTTCACCCCTGGGCTGCATGGCTGTCTGCCTCATCATAGGCTCATCATAGGCAGAACTGCTGGCGTTGTCAATTACCATCTTGACTGGTCCAGGATGGGTCTGCTTGCCGGACTCTTACCATGCGGACATTTATTTATTTATTTATTTATTTATTTATTTATTTATTTATTTATTTATTTATTTATTTATTATTTAGATTTTTATATCGCCCTTCTCCCGAAGGACTGACCTTACAGCGGCTGACCTTCTTGCCCTGCGAGATTCCCCTCTCTCGCGGGTTTGGCCCCCCACATTACCGAGGGCCCATCTTGAGGATGGGTTTTGGAACCCCGAGAGGTGGCATGCCAAAAATAGGAGACTTAGGGGATTTTTAATTAATTGTTTTAATGGGCTTTTTAAGGGGAGTTTTAATGGGAATTTTAAGGGGAGGGTGGGAATTGACGGGTTTGGGTTGGGGTGGATGGGGGGGAGGGTGGGTAGGGGGGAAAACCCATGGGGGGGAGACGAGTCCAGCAAGTGTTCACGGCGGTAATTTAATAGGTCCGAAGATGGCGGGGGAGGGCTTCGCTCCAGTTCATCAGGGTTTTGTTATCAATACGGTATGTGGGAGAGGCAGATATGGCGGAAGGGGGGGCCCACATCAGGTTTTGGGGGCACGCCCTCACTATTTAAGAGCGATCGCGTGCTCCGGCCCCCCAAAATTTTCCCGTTCCCCGAGTGGCCAGAGTACCCGGGACTTGGGCCTTCGGCTGATGTTATGTAATGCAAGATCCGTGGTTAATAAAGCCCCCCTGATTTCAGATCTAATTCAGGAAGGGACCACGGACGTTATGGGCATTACGGAAACCTGGTTGGGCACGGAAGGGGGGGTTCCCCTAGTAGAGATGTGCCCACCAGGTTTCCGAGCATTCCATCAGCCGAGGGCCCAAGGTAGGGGTGGCGGGGTGGCGGTTATTATTAGGGAGAGTCTGGAACCGAGGGAGACCACTGTGCCTCAGATAGCTGGGTGTGAAACCCTCTATGTGAAGTGGGGTCGTAGGACTCAGGTGGGCTTGCTGATCAAGTACCTGGCTCCTTGCTGCATGACAACAGCCCTGCCCGAGCTGTTGGAGTTGCTGGCTGGGTTGGCAGTTGAAACCCCTAGACTGTTGGTCATGGGGGATTTCAACTTGCCATCAACTGGCACGGCATCCTCGACCGCTCGGGAGTTCATGGCTTCCATGACAGCCATGGACCTGACTCAATTAATTGATGGCCCTACTCACATTGGGGGAGGCACCCTAGACTTGGCTTTTATCTCTGGCCAGTGGTTGAATGATCTGATTTTAAATGATTTAGTTATCGAACCTTTGTCATGGTCAGATCATTTTCTCCTTCGTCTGGACTTTCAGACCGCTACCCACCGCCGCAGGGAGATGGAATCAATACGTTGGTTCTGTCCCAGGCGCCTGATGGACCCAGAGAGGTTCCTGACGGAGCTTGGGCCGTTTCCCGAGAACCTGGCCCACGGCACAACTGAAGAGCTAGTCGCGGCCTGGGAATAGGCCACGGCTGGAGCTTTGGACCGTGTCGTGCCTTTGTGGCCTCTGACCCGGCGTTGGTCTCAACCAGCTCCTTGGTTTTCCGAGGAGCTGAGGGAGATGAAACGCCGGAGAAGACGCCTAGAGAGTGCCTGGAGATCCAGCCATTCTGAGTCTGACCGGACACAAGTTAGGTCCTATACTAGGACCTACCTAGTGGTATTGAGGGATGTGAAATGTTCTTACGTTTCCTCCCTCATTGCGTCGGCAGATAACCGCCCGGCCGCCCTGTTCGGGTGACCTGCTCTCTCCTTTCAACAGGAGGGGCGGGGAGACCCATTACAAGGGCGTGCCGAGGAGTTTAATGGTTATCTATACGATAAAATCGTTCAGCTTCGGGACAGATTGGATCAAAATTGGGTAGATCCGGACGAGAGTTTCGAGACCCGTCTTGTTGAGACTGTTTGGGATGGTTTTGACCCTGTGACTCCTGAGGACATGGACAGGTTGCTGGGAAGACTGAATGCCACCACATGTTTACTGGACCCGTGCCCCTCCTGGTTGGTGCTGGCCACACAGGAGGTGACACGAGGCTGGCTCCAGGCTGGCTCCAGGGGATTATAAATGCTTCTTTGTGGGAGGGGGTCTTTCCCGCTGCCTTGAAAGAGGCGGTGGTGAGACCTCTCCTCAAGAAGCCTTCCCTGGACCCGGCTGTTTTAGGAAATTATCGTCCGGTCTCCAACCTTCGCTTTATGGCAAAGGTTGTAGAGTGTGTGGTGGCATGTCAGCTACCCCAGTACCTGGATGAAACTGTCTATCTAGACCCGTTCCAGTCCGGTTTTGGCCCGGATACAGTACGGAGATGGCTTTGGTCGCATTGGTGGATGATCTCTGGAGGCCAGGGATAAGGGTTACTCCTCTGCCCTGGTCCTATTAGACCTCTCAGCGGCTTTCGATACCATCGACCATGGTATCCTGCTGCGACAGTTAGAGGGGTTGGGAGTGGGAGGCACCTCCTACCTCTCTGACCGGACGCAGACGGTGTTGACAGGGGGGCAGAGGTCGACTCCGAGGTGCCTCATGTGCCTCTCCTGTTCAACATCTACATGAAGCCGCTGGGTGAGATCATCAGTGGTTTTGGGGTGAGATACCAACTGTACGCTGATGACACGCAGCTGTACTTTTCCACCCCAGGCCACCCCAACGAAGCCATCGAAGTACTGTCCCAGTGTCTGAAAGCCGTACGGGTCTGGATGGGGAGGAACAGGCTCAAACTTAATCCCTCCAAGACGGAGTGGCTGTGGATGCCGGCACCCCGGTACAGTCAGCTGCAGCCGCGGCTGTCTGTTGGGGGCGAGTCATTGGCCCCAATGGAAAGGGTGCGCAACTTGGGCGTGCTCCTGGATGTGCGGTTGTCTTTTGAAGACCATTTGACAACCGTCTCCAGGAGAGCTTTCCATCAGGTTCGCCTGATCCGCCAGTTGCATCCCTTCCTGGACCGGGATGCCCTATGCACGGTCACTCATGCTCTCGTTACTTCTTGCCTGGACTATTGCAATGCTCTCTACATGGGGCTCCCCTTGAAGAGCACCCGGAGACTCCAGTTAGTCCAGAATGCGGCTGCGCGGGTTATTGAGGGAGTGGTTCAGAGCTCCCATGTAACACCTATCCTGCGCAGACTGCACTGGCTGCCTGTTGTCTTCCGGGTGCGCTTCAAGGTGTTAGTTACTACCTTTAAAGCGCTTCATGGCTTAGGACCGGGATACCTACGGGACCGTCTACTGCCAATGTCTATCTCCCAACGACCGGTGCGCTCTCACAGAGAGGGGCTCCTCAGGATGCCGTTAGCCAAGCAATGTCGACTGGCGGCCCCCAGGGGGAGGGCCTTCTCTGTGGGGGCTCCTACCCTATGGAACAAGCTTCCCCCTGGACTTCGACAACTACCTGACCTTAGGACCTTCCGCCGCGAACTTAAAACCTACTTATTTCATCTTGCTGGACTCGCTTAAATTTTAAAATTATCAAATTGATTTTATGGGTTTTAAATTCTTTGTAAATTTTATAGGGAAATATTTTATCTAAAGTAGCCATATTGAATAGGTTTTTTAAGGGTTGTTTTTAGCTTTGTATGTGTTGTTGTTTTTTCCCCCTGTATTTTATCCTGGCTGTACACCGCCCTGAGTCCTTCGGGAGAAGGGCAGTCTATAAATTAAAATATTCTATTCTATTCTATTCTATTCTATAGCAGCAGCCTAAGCAACACCCGAGCTCCAGGCCTGGTGGAGCACAAACCGTGGTTGCTGTTTGCTCCAGAGCCAGAAGGTGAGCTGCGGAAGAGAGGGACCCTCGGCTGCAAGGTTGCCTGGTGCCATGGGCAGGGCTGAGGCTAGCACCAATGCACTGGAAACATCTCCAGGCACCTAGAGAATCAGAACTCCCAGCTCTCACTGGCTCAGCTAATCCGTGGCCCGTGATTAAGGGGCTGAGCAACCATGAAGTGACCAGAGAATTAAAGGGCTGCCTCCTGTGCCGGCCACACCCATGCCCTTCACTAGGACTTATTTTTGGGGTAAGGATTATATAAGATCCACCCCAAAAAATCAGGCTAGGACTTATTTTTGGAGTAAGATTGTATTTTCAGGGAAACACAGTACTTCTTATTTGTTGTGACCTTACCAAATGGAACATGTTTCTCCAATAAGTTACTGACCACCTGATCTTCTTCTCCTTCTCCTTCTCCTTCTCCTTCTCCTTCTCCTTCTCCTTCTCCTTTGTCTTCCTCCTCCTTCTCTTCCTCTCCTTCTCCTCCTCCTTCTCCTTCTCCTCCTCCTCTACCACCACCACCTCCTCTTTCATTATCATCTTTGAACTTTTTCATGCTGTCTTCATTAGACGTAACACCCATTTCCTCTTGTGTGAAGGCTGAATAACCATCATGTTGAATCAAGGCATCATCTGCACTTCCCTGGTGATGATAAAAAAGCACAGTATTCATAGAATATTTTAGTTTAATACTTTGGGGTTTCATGAATGGGATTAGCATTAATTCATGTTAAAGTATTGTTACTGTGTATATGGAGAATACAGTACCAATATGTTTTATGTTAGGCCACTGGGTATTGCAAAGTTTGAGTTGAGTGGTCATATATGACAATAATGGTCTTATAATGTACCGTATCTACAAAGATCAGAACTGTGCAAACAATGGTATTCCATGTGATGCTCTATCCAAGTGAAAGTTTGGCTTTAAAGAAGCAGGACAGGAAGAGCATTAATGCATTTGAATGTTGGGGTTGGAGAAAACACCTGAGAATACTGTGGACAGCTAAGAAAACAAATCATTGAACAGATCAACCCAGAGTTTCCACTGGAGGCACAAAAGATCAAATTCATATTATCTGACTTTGGACACATTATGTGAAGACCCAGGTCTCCAGAGAAGGGTCTAACACTAAGAAAGGTGGAAGAAAGAGGATAAGATGACTTGTTGGAAGAGGTGAAAGACCAGGTTATGGACAGATTGTCATAGAGAAAAACCTTCCCATGCAGTCCCTAAGAGTTGATTAAGAGTCAAAGAAGAATGGAATGGAACAGACAGAACAGAACAGAATAGAAGCTGGAAGGGACTTCAGAGGTCTTCTAGTCCAGACTCTGCTAAAGCAGGAGAACCTATATCATTTTAGACAAGTGGCTGTCCTGTCCCTTCTTAAAAACCTCCTGTGGTGGGTGCCCACAATTTCTGGTGTCCAGCTCTTCCACTGGTTAATTGTCATCACTGTTAGGAAGTTTCTCCTTAATTCCAGGTTGCTTCTTTCCTTGATTAGTTTCCATCTGTTGTTTCTGCCTTCAGGTGCTTTGGAGAATAGGTTGAACCCCTCTTCTTTGTGGCAGCCCCTCAAATACTGGAATACTTATAAAGAAGTGGAAGATCAGAAGATGTGGAGCAGGAGTAGGGAACAATGGTCCTTTTATGACTTGTGGACTTCAACTCCCAGAATTCCTGAGCCAGCCATGCTGGCTTAGAATTCTGGGAGTTGATAATAGAGAGACCTGGCCTATGATACAACTGAATGGATAACTTCATCATCAAGATGAGATGAGATGAGATGAGATGAGATGAGATGAGATGAGAGAATAGAATAGAATAGAATAGAATAGAATAGAATAGAATAGAATAGAATAGAATTTTTTATTGGCCAAGTGTGATTGGGCAAACAAGGAATTTCTTCAGTGCATAAACTCTCAGTGTACATAAAAGATATGTGATAAATCATGATCATAGTCATCATAAATACATTCATCATGAATTATAAGATACAACACTTAGTGATAGTCATAGGTTACTAAACAAGCAATCAACAAAAATCATACATGACAGTGTGATTGATCTGGGTGAGAGATTTCCAACTTTGAATTTTTAACTTTAATGGAAGAAAGAGCCCTCTGGAAAACATCTGGGTGAAAATGGGACCCAAAAGGAGGAGCTGGAACTGTTTTTTTCTCTACCTCCTGAGAAAAGCAGTGAGGAATGCCTAAGAGCCATTCTTAAAACAGGAAGTTAAGCTAGAGAACTTTTTAGAAAAAGAATGTACCTCAAATACAATACTCAATAATTTTGAAGCTTTTGGATACTATAAAACATGGATATATAGAACTTTCTTTTTAATCCCTTTTCTATAAAATTTGAACCAGAGTATACTGTATAAAAGGAGAAAGAAAAAGAGAAAGAGAAAGAGAGAAGCAGAGCTACAGTGCACCTACAGGCAGAATTGGAAGAGGAAGCTGGGAACTGAAAGGGAGAAAGAGGAAAAATATATAAAATACATAACCTTGAAAGACTGTGAGACTGAGAATAAGAACTGACTACTAGAGAAACAATTCTTGTGCTATAAGCTGTTTAAATAACACACACAGAGAGAACAAAACACTGAGATATGTTATTTTTAAACAGTGTAGCTCTTGGAACTCAAATGGAAATATAAACAGCAAAATACTTCCATTTCTCTTATTTTTTTTCTGCTCTGTGAACTCTCTATTTATGGATATAAAATAGCTGGCGGTTGAATTTTAGGACTTGGTGGGCATATGTGGATTACAATTTATCAATTTATTATCTCTTTTTTGGATAAGAAAGGATTAGGGTTTGAAGAACCTGATGAAAATAACAAGGATGGGGTTAAAAGATTGATAACATTTGGATTATAATCTATATTTTTTTTGCTTTTTTTCTCTTGGATTAAAATTGATAACTTTATCATTTACTTTTTGTGGATTACAAATACTAAAATATTTTAAAATGAAGAAAGCACCATCTACACCATCTTCAGCATCATCATCAGCAACATCTAGCCCAGCGGTTCTCAACCTGTGGGTCACAACCCCTTTGGGGGTCAAATGGCGATTTGCCAGGGGTCGCCTAAGACATTGGAAATATGGGAAGTATACTTGCGAGTCGAAGAATCGCGCTCCAATGGTTGACTCCACAAGCCAGCTGCAGGCTCTTCAAATTGCTAGCCGAATTCAGCTTCAGGCGGGATGAATTTAAAAAGAGAGAAATCTTTGCTCTGATGTCTCCTTCTCAAGCCAGCTGCAATCACTCCCAATTGCTAGCCTAATCTGGTTTCAGGTGCAATAAACTTAATAGGGAAGGAGTCTCCACTTTAATGCCTCCGTCCTCAAGGCAATCACAAGCAGTTCAGATCGCTAGCCAATATGGCTTCAGGCGCAATAAATTCAAAACCAAAATATTTTACGGTTGGGGTCGCCACATCATGGGGAATTGTATTAAAGGGGTTGCCACATTGTGGGGAATTGTATTAAAGGGGTCGTAGCACTATAAAGGTTGAGAACCACTGATCTAGCCCATCAGGGCAGAGGACTTTGGATGCTATGTTACAGCAAGAGAAAATGAATGTGATGCAGGCAGAATTAAAAGGGATGATTCAAGCCCTGCATGATTACTTCAAGGAAAGAATAGGGAAAGTAGAGGACAAATTAGAGAATGTTCAACAAATGATGGTAAATAGTGATCAACGCATGCAGAAAGTAGAAGAGAAAGTTGAACAAATGGAAAAAAGAGTGGAAGAAGTTGATTACAGATTTACGCTGGCAGATAAAAATAAATAAAGAACAATAATATCATTGGAGATGGATAGGGCTGATTACTAATTGGAGTTCCAGAATATTGAAGAAGAAAAGGGAGAAAATTTAGTGGAGATATTGGCAGAGCTGCTGACAAATGCCTTAGAGGTGACTAAAGAAAAAGTTCTTGCAGAGGTTGATGAAATATTTAGAGTTAATACCAGATATATGACAAGAAACAGATTTCCTAGAGAGGTACATGTGAGATTCACTAAAAAAGCAATGAAAGCAGAGATTCTACGAAGAGTGAGAGATGATCCTTTAAAATATAAAGGGAAAGAAATAGTAATCTTAAAACAGATTCTGAGAAGGCTTAGAGAAATAAGGAAGGAATACCAATTCCTGATACCGGAGGAAATATTGGTGACTTGGATGGAGCAAAGACATAGATTGGATTCCATAGAAAAAAACAGAACATTTTTTTAAATTTTTTAACAACAACAACAAAAAAACCCCACTACAAGACATAACAAACACTAACTTAAAACATATACTCCTTCTTTACATCAGCTTCATTTCGGTATTCCTCTATTATTTACATTTTCCCCCTTGTTTCCTTTAATTATACTTATCTTTTTTGTCCCATTATCCCTTATTTCTGTATATATTCCATCATAACTATCATTATAACAATTCATTTTCTTTCGTGCACTACCCTTTTTTGTATGTGTATATGTGACCCTTTCCCCTTTTTGTCATTTACCATTTCTAATTTCTATCCAATCATACAATTTATTCCATACTATATAATATTCCGTATCTTCCTTTTCTTTTATCTCCTTTGTTAATTTATCCATCTCAGCACAGTCCAGGATTTTTCTTATCACTTCCTCCTCCGATGGTATATTTTCATTTTTCCAGTTCTGTACATAAGATATTCTTGCGGCTGTTATTATGTGTAAGATTAGATACCTTATTTCTTTATTATATTTCCTATTGAGTATTCCCAGCAAAAAGGTCTGTGGTTTCCAGTCTATGTGTTGGTCAATTATTTCTTCCAGCCATTTTCTGATTTTGGCCCAAATTTTTTTTGCAGATAGACATGTCCACCATAGATGGTAATACATTCCATATACTTTTTTGCACTTCCAGCATATTGGGAAGCTATTTGGGTACATCTTAACAAGCCTTGCCGGTGGGAGATGCCATCTGTAAAACATCTTCAACTGGTTTTCCTTAAATGCCGCAGACTTAGTCAATTTTATATTTGTTTCCCACATTTTTTTTCCATTTCTCCAGTTTATATTGTATCCAATTTTTTTTGCCCATTTAATCATTGTTTCTTTAACCACCTCATCTTCCATTTTGTATCCGCAATAGATATTTATATATTTTACTGATTAATTTTATCTCTGTTCCATGTACAATTTTATCCAATTCTTGCTGCTTCTTTTTGTATTTCATAGTTTTTTATCCTCTGTATATCTTGATTGTATTTGTGTGTATGTCCATCAATCTAACTCCCCACCTATCTCTTTTTCCAGTTCGTGTTTTGTTCTCAAATTTCCCTGATCATTTACCAGTTTCTCATATCTAATTATATTATCTACATCCAATAAATTTGGGTGTTTCATTATTTCTGTTGGGGACAGCCACTGTCGTGTCCCACTCCTCTGCTGACAGCCGGGTCGGGGAAGTCCATATCAAGAGTGCCTCTGCAGCTCTGCCAAAGTCCTATCAGAGTTCTCAAGGCAGGCAGGAGACCAGGAAGTGACTTTTTTTTTTTACATTTATATCCCGCCCTTCTCCGAAGACTCAGGGCGGCTTACATTGTGTAAGGCAATAGTCTCATTCTATTTGTATATTTATATACAAAGTCAACTTATTGCCTCCCCAACAATCTGGGTCCTCATTTTACCTACCTTATAAAGGCTGAGTCAACCTTGGGCCTGGTGGGACTAGAACCTGCAGTAATTGCAGGCAGCTGTGTTTAATAACAGGCTTCTTACAGCCTGAGCCACACCGTGACTTCAGCAATCCAAGTTAGACTTTGCCTGACTCAGAGAATGCCAGAAAGCAGATCCTTTATATAGGCCATGGGGTGTGGCTTTATGACTCAGCACTTATCCAGGCCTGCCCCTCCCTTCCTTTTGCTGATGTCGCCTCTCTACTCTCCGGAAGTGAGGATCTCTCCAGCCTCCAGCTGTTGGTAATCTTAGCTCATGACTGGCTTCACATTCTTCAGGCTCATATGCTGTGGGGGAGGGGTTTAGTTGCTCTGTTTGCCTGGACATGGTGCCAGGACTAGGGGCTGAAGGCATGTCAGGCCCTTCGTCTTGCTCGGCCTGTCCGGGCATGGTGCCAGGGCTGGGGGCTGGAGGCATTCCAGGACATTCTTCCGAACTATCAGCATCCGGCAGGAGATAAGAGGGGCCCGGCTGCATCGGGGGGAGTGAGCGAGACACAACACTATCCCTCACCGCAGGGCCCTTTCCCCGGGGCTGATGATCGGGATGCGGTCGGGCCGGGTTCTGCTCGTGGAAGGCCCACACCAGGTCTGGGGCGTGGACGTCAGAGGCGTCGACCCAGGTGAACTTGGTCCCGTACCCCTGCCACGCAATCAGGTATTGGAAGCACCCCTTCAGCCAGCGGGAGTCGCGTACACTGTGCACCTAGTACTCCTCCGCCCCGTCCTCGCCGACGGCGCCGGGTGGCACCGGGTGGCGCCGGGCGCCAGAGGGCACACGTCGGGGCCTCGGACCAGCAAGGACCGGTGGAAGACGGGATGGATCCGCATGGAACGCGGCAGGGTCAGCCGGTAGGCCACCGGATTTTATCTTCTGCTATATATTCCTGGTTATATAACTTTAAAAGAAGTTTTGTATTATTTTCTTTTTTTCCCCCCATTTGTACTGTACCGTTACACTTTCATTCTATAGTTGATGTATTGTTCTTTTTGCTTTTGCTTTTTTTAATTTGTACGCTAACCATTGGACAGTTTTATTTGCATTTTCAAAGTAATTTTGTTTCACCATCCTAATCTTCTGTGCTAGTTCTTTTTGTGTTATCAAATTAATCTTAAGTTTTAAAATATTCAATTTTTCTTTTATCCTTTTACTTTGTGGATCTTTCTATAGTTTGTATTCTGTTTTTTGGAGTTCTTCTTGTAATCTTTGGTGTTGTAGTCTTCTTTCCTTATTTTTCCTGGAGTTATATGCAATCATCAGTCCCCGAATGTAAGCTTTTGTGTTATCCCATAAATTTTGAATTGAGGTGTCTTCTTTTTTATTTATCTGGAAAAATAGAGTCAACTCCTTCTCTAACATCAGTCTGTATTATTTATCATTACACAGGTTTTGGTTCATTGCCCATCTTTTTTTCTGTTCTGAAAAAACAGAACAATTTTATGAGCATTATTTTGGACCACAAGAGGAAATGAGAATAAGAGGAAAAGAAGAGGACAAGCGATGGGAGGAAGCTACAGGAGAGAAAAATATACAACAAAAAGAAGATGAAAGAGATTTGGAGGAAATAGAAAAAAAGAGAAGAAGCGAAGGCAAAAGAACTGAGAGAGATAAGAGCGACTAGAATGACAAAACCCATCTATAAGTAAATTATGAAAGAATAAATAAAATTAATGTCAATTAAATAAATGGATTAAATTCGGCAATAAAAAGGAAAAAGATTTTTAGTAAATTAGAAAAAATAAAGTTAGACATAATCTGCTTGCAATAAGTTCACATTAAAAAACAACACAATAAAATATTGGAATATCCCAAAATTGCCAAGTTATATACTTCTCTATCACAACAAAAGAAGAAGCGAATAGCCCTTTACGTAAAAGAGATAATAAATGTTAAACAAATTTTTATGGATGAGGAAGGGAGGATTTTGATGGTGAACTATAAACAGATACTCTTAGTAGTAATATACGCACCAAATATTAATCAAGAGGATTTTTTGGTAAACTTCAAAAGAAAATAATAGAACTGGAGTATGAAAACATATGTATAGTAGGAGACTTTAATGCAATTGTGGATACGGAATTAGATTACAAAACCAGAAAGGTAAATTAAAAAAGCCAGGAAAACACTTCCTAAGGCTTTCTTCAAAATGGCGGAAGAACTAGGCATCCAAGATGCATGGTGAGAGATATATCCCAAGGAAAACCAATACTCATTTTATTCAAATAGACATATGTCTTGGTCAAGAATAGATATGATATGGATGTCAGCAAAATCTGATATAGAAGAAATAAATATAGAAACAAATAATTGGGGGGATCACAATGCAATAAAAGTTATATGGAAGGGATAAAAAAGGAAATTAAGATGGGCCCTCTGGTGGCTCAGACTGGTAAGACAGTCTATTATTAACAGCAGCTGCTTGCAATTACTGCAGGTTCAAGTCCCACCAGGCCCAAGGTTGACTCATCTTTCCATCCTTTATAAAGTAGGTAAAATGAGGACCCAGATTGTTGGGGGCAATAAGTTGACTTTGTATATAATATACAAAAGGATGAAGACTATTGCTTGACATAGTGTAAGCTACCCTGAGTTTTCGGAGAAGGGCGGGATATAAATGCAAAAAAAAAAAAAAAGATGGATGTTGAATTAATCAATACTAAAAGAAAAGGAATTTATTCAATGAATGGAAAGAGAACTGGACTTTTTCTTTAAAGAGAACAGAAAAGAAGAAACATCATTACAAAATGTATGGGACACAGCTAAGGCATATATTAGAGCAGGGGTGGGCAATTAATTTCTATCAGGGGCCGCATGAGAAGCCTGAATTGTGTCAGAGGGCCACCAACTTTCTTTCATTGTAAAATACTTAAATTAAATATTTTGAATAGCTGGTACTGATAATCAGAAGAATAAAGCACTCTGTAAATATGTATATTAGGTTATGTGAAACTGTGGTCTATTGGTTAAATAAGAAAAACAATTATTGAACCAGTGCAATTTATTTTTCAAAATAAAAGTTAAAAAAAAAGTTTAATTTATGGTGTTTATGATTGGCCTCACTGGATGTAGGATTAACTATAACATATAAGGGAAAGAAATACAAAACAAGAGACAAAATCAAAGATACTAGAAGAAGGATATAAACCAGGAAGATGGCTGGCATATAAATTGAAAAAGGAGAAAGAAAAGAAATTGATACACTCACTACTGGATGATGAAGGAACTCTTCACCATCAAAGTGATGATAAAAAGAAAGTGATTCAAAATTACTATGAAAAACTATATGATCAAGAGTCAATCTCAGAAGATAAAATAAAACAATATTTAAAAAAAGCGGAACTACCTAAAATACCTGAAACAGTGAAAGCAATGCTAATGAATGTATATCAAAGATGGAATTAACAGAAGCAATCAAGAGGCAAAAGAACGGTAAAACTCCAGGACTGGATGGATTACCAGCAGAACTATATAAAAACCTACAAAGTACTTTAAGTATTCCAATGTTGGAAGTGCCACCAGATACCTGCGTCCTATTATCATATTTGCTGGACAAGTGTAGAAGCAAAAAAATACTGGACAAAAATACATACATGGCTGGAAAAGATGATAAAGCAGCACACTGATTTAAAACCAGAAAGGTAAATAAAAAAAAGCTAGGAAAACACTTCCTAAGGCTTTCTTCAAAATGGCGGAAGAACTAGGCATCTAAGATGCATGGTGAGAGATATATCCCAAGGAAAACCAATACTCATTTTATTCAAATAGACATATGTCTTGGTCAAGAATAGATATGATATGGATGTCAGCAAAATCTAATATAGAAGAAATAAATATAGAAACAAGTAATTGGGGGGATCACAATGCAATAAAAGTTATATGGAAGGGATAAAAAAGGAAATTAAGATGGGCCTCTGGTGGCTCAGACTGGTAAGACAGTCTGTTATTAACAGCAGCTGCTTGCAATTACTGCAGGTTCAAGTCCCACCAGGCCCAAGGTTGACTCAGCTTTCCATCCTTTATAAAGTAGGTAAAATGAGGACCCAGATTGTTGGGGGCAATAAGTTGACGTTTTATATAATATACAAAAGGATGAAGACTATTGCTTGACATAGTGTAAGCTACCCTGAGTTTTCGGAGAGGGCGGGATATAAATGCAAAAAAAAAAAAAAAGATGGATGTTGAATTAATCAATACTAAAAGAAAAGGAATTTATTCAATGAATGGAAAGAGAACTGGACTTTTTCTTTAAAGAGAACAGAAAAGAAGAAACATCATTACAAAATGTATGGGACACAGCTAAGGCATATATTAGAGCAGGGGTGGGCAATTAATTTCTATCAGGGGCCGCATGAGAAGCCTGAATTGTGTCAGAGGGCCACCAACTTTCTTTCATTGTAAAATACTTTAATTAAATATTTTGAATAGCTGGTACTGATAATCAGAAGAATAAAGCACTCTGTAAATATGTATATTAGGTTATGTGAAACTGTGGTCTATTGGTTAAATAAGAAAAACAATTATTGAACCAGTGCAATTTATTTTTCAAAATAAAAGTTAAAAAAAAAGTTTAATTTATGGTGTTTATGATTGGCCTCACTGGATGTAGGATTAACTATAACATATAAGGGAAAGAAATACAAAACAAGAGACAAAATCAAAGATACTAGAAGAAGGATATAAACCAGGAAGATGGCTGGCATATAAATTGAAAAGGAGAAAGAACAAACAGAATATTATATGATATGGATGTCAGCAAAATCTAATATAGAAGAAATAAATATAGAAACAAGTAATTGGGGGGATCACAATGCAATAAAAGTTATATGGAAGGGATAAAAAAGGAAATTAAGATTTTAAAAGTTATATGGAAGGGACTGGTAAGACAGTCTGTTATTAACAGCAGCTGCTTGCAATTACTGCAGGTTCAAGTCCCACCAGGCCCAAGGTTGACTCAGCTTTCCATCCTTTATAAAGTAGGTAAAATGAGGACCCAGATTGTTGGGGGCAATAAGTTGACGTTTTATATAATATACAAAAGGATGAAGACTATTGCTTGACATAGTGTAAGCCACCCTGAGTCTTCGGAGAAGGGTGGGATATAAATGCAAAAAATAAAATAAAAAATGGATGTTGAATTAATCAATACTAAAAGAAAAGGAATTTATTCAATTTATGGAAAGAGAACTGGACTTTTTCTTTAAAGAGAACAGAAAAGAAGAAACATCATTACAAAATGTATGGGACACAGCTAAGGCATATATTAGAGGATTAACTATAACATATAAGGGAAAGAAATACAAAAACAAGAGACAAAATCAAAAGATACTAGAAAAAGGATATAAGAGACTAGAGACAGAGCTACAAAAAGATCCACACACACACACACAAAAGAATATAAAAATCCAAATGGTATTAATGAAACATAAGCTGAATCTAACAGATAAAGAAGAACTAGCACAAAAAATTAAAAATGCTAAGCAAAATTTCTTTGAAAATGCAAATAAACCAGGAAGATGGCTGGCATATAAATTGAAAAAGGAGAAAGAAAAGAAATTGATACACTCACTACTGGATGATGAAGGAACTCTTCACCATCAAAGTGATGATAAAAAGAAAGTGATTCAAAATTACTATGAAAAACTATATGATCAAGAGTCAATCTCAGAAGATAAAATAAAACAATATTTAAAAAAAGCGGAACTACCTAAAATACCTGAAACAGTGAAAGCAATGCTAATGAACGTATATCAAAGATGGAATTAACAGAAGCAATCAAGAGGCAAAAGAACGGTAAAACTCCAGGACTGGATGGATTACCAGCAGAACTATATAAAAACCTACAAAGTACTTTAAGTATTCCAATGTTGGAAGTATTCAATGAACTTTTGTTAGAAGCGAAAGTACCAAATTCATAGATGGAAGCATATGTTACTCTCATACCAAAAAAAGATGCCGACCTACAATCGATAAAAAACTATAGACCAATATCTTTACTGAATGCTGGTTATAAAATATTCGCCTCAATAATTGCAGAAAGACTAAAAAGATTTTTAAATCAATTTATACATCCAGATCAAAATGGTTTACCTAAGAGACAAATTAAAGACAATATGAGAATAATTTTAAATGCATTGGAGTACTATGAAGCTCATCCAGAGAAGCAAATGGCATTGATCTTCCTAGACACAGAGAAAGCATTTGATAATGTGAACTAGCAATTCATGCTAGCACAACTAAAAGATATGGACTTTGGGGAGAGATTTATTAATATGATTAAGGAGATATATTACAAACAAACTGCAAAGTGATGGTAAATAGAGATATGACTGAGAAGGTTAGCATTAAGAAAGGTACAAGAAAAGGATGCCCCTTGTCTCCCCTATTATTTGTATTGGCATTGGAAGTATTAAATAGAAATATTAGACAAGATACAGAGATAAAAGGCATGGAAATAAAAAGGAGGAGATTAGAGAAGAGTAGAAAATATGTTAAGATAGACATGCAAACAATATGATTGTTAGTATTACGACTATTAGGATTATTATGCTTAATATTATCATTATATTTGTATTAAAAAAATTCTATTCTATTCTATTCTATTCTATTAGAAGATATGTTAAGAGGGAAAAATGAATAGGCTTACTACGTTAAATACTACAATTGTAAGATCAGAGAATGAATATCAATGTAATAAATGCTATTGTAAATCTTGATGGTTATTGCACAGAGATATTTGCATCCAGATGACCCACTGTTTAAGGGAAGATGGAATATTTATATTAAAAAAATTATAAAAATTATAAAAAAAACCCAAAACAACAATCATACTAGGAAACTAAATAAGTCAATTATGTACTTGATGGCACGTAATCAAATGAAGCCATTCACAAGCTAATTATTTATGGCTACTTTCATAGTGTTGGGATCACAAGGTAAATATAAAAAGGTGCTTCTAAAATTCACGTGGAGTAAGGTGTAATCCATCTGTGGTCTAGCAGCAGGTGTGAAAAAGCAAGTGTGAAAATATGCTTTTGAAATGAATTGGAAATGTACCTCATCACGTTGATTGACTTTGACGGATTTTCCTGATTGCCGGTAGGACAGTTCTTGAAGCTTTCGGTGTCTTTCTCGTTTTCTATTGGCGGCTTTCTCTTCTGGGGATGTGGGTGACTCCTCACCGGCAGATAAATCATCTTCTCTAATTACGCTCCTGCTTTTAGCAATCACTTTCCTAGGGACGTCGTTGCCACTCCTTTCCTCACTGTCATACATCACAACTGTCCAAGGTCTCTTCCTCTTTCCAAAGGAGATGTTTTCTTCTTCCAGATTCTCAGAAGAAACATCACTGCAAACTTTCTGTAAATCGGTATCGCTCCCAGCTTCACCATGACTTTCGCTAAGTATGGCGGTCCCTTCTTCTTTTCCATCTACATCTTCTTTTGAACTGGACTTGGGATCTCTTTTGGAGGATGACGATGATGAGGAAGAAGAGGAGGATGCAATTTCATCGTCATCGTCCTGACTTTCAGGAAATTGATATCTTTTAGTCCGACGCCAGTCAACACGAGATTTGGCCACTGGTTTTGCTGTGGTGCTTCTGGTTTCGTATCTTCTACTTACAGGACTTACACGATCTTCTTCTGAGGATGAGGAGGAGGAGGAGGAGGAAGAGGAGGATTTAATTTTGTCATCATCATCATCCTGACTTTCAGGAGATGGACAACTTTCAGTCCAACTCCAGTCAACGCAAGATTTGGCCACTGGTTCTGCTGTGGCACTTCTTGTTTCATACCTTCTGTTTACAGGATTTACAGGATCTTCTTCTTCTGAGGATGAGGAGGAGGAGGAGGAAGAGGAGGATTTAATTTCGTCATCATCATCATCCTGACTTTCAGGAGATGGACAACTTTCAGTCCAACTCCAGTCAATGCAAGATTTGGCCACTGGTTCTGCTGCGGCACTTCTTGTTTCATACCTTCTGTTTACAGGATTTACAGGATCTTCTTTTGAGGAGGAGGAGGAGGAGGAAGAGGAGGGTGTAATTTCATCGTCATCATCCTGACTTTCAGGAAATAATCTTTTAGTCCGACCCTGGTCAACGTGAGATTTGGCCACTGATTCTGCTGTGGTGCTTCTGGTTTCGTATCTTCTACTTACAGGACTTACATGATCTTCTTCTGAGGAGGAGGAGGAGGAGGAGGAAGAGGAGGATTTAATTTCGTCATCATCATCATCATCCTGACTTTCAGGAGATGGACAACTTTCAGTCCAACTCCAGTCAACGCAAGATTTGGCCACTGGTTCTGCTGCAGCACTTCTTGTTTCATACCTTCTGTTTACAGGATTTACAGGATCTTCTTTTGAGGAGGAGGAGGAGGAGGAAGAGGAGGGTATAATGTCATCGTCATCATCCTGACTTTCAGGAAATAATCTTTTAGTCCGACCCTGGTCAGCGTGAGATTTGGCCACTGATTCTGCTGTGGCACTTCTGGTTTCGTACCTTCTACTTATAGGATTAGTTTCCATCAGGAATTACTAAAAAAAGAAGAAGAAGAATAAACTATGTGTTGTAAGTTCACTACATTTTTGCTTTTAAAGGTAAAGGTAAAGGTTCCCCTCGCACATATATGCTAGTCGTTCCCGACTCTAGGGGGTGATGCTTATCTCCGTTTCAAAGCCGAAGAGCCAGCGCTGTCCGAAGACATCTCCGTGGTCATGTGACCGGCATGACTCAATGCCAACGGCGCACAGAACGCTGTTCCCTTCCCACCAAAGGTGGTCCCTATTTTTTCTACTTGCGTTTTTTACGTGCTTTTGAACTGCTAGGTTGGCAGAAGCTGGGACAAGTAACGGGAGCTCACCCCATTACGTGGCACTAGGGATTCGAACTGCTGAACTGCTGACCTTTTGATCGAAAAGCTCAGCTTCTTAGCCTCTGAGCCACCATGTCCCTTTTATTTTTGCTTTTACAACTCCTCAAATAGTGATGGGAAGCCCAGTCAAAAATGAAGGCTTTCCTTTTCTGCTCACACCCCTTGTTCCAGACTTAAAAGAAGTAGATGTACAGTAAACCCTTAATTTAATTATTATTAATTGGGGAGAAAATTATAGGCAGTCCTTAACTTAGAACTATTCATTTAGTCCAGGCCTGTCAAACTGGCAGCCCGCAGACCAGATACGTCACATGCAGGCCACGCCCACCCCAGCTTTGCAGAGGCAAAAAACCCTTGTGATGTGCCCGTGACGCAATTGAGTTTGACACTCCTCATTTAGTGACTGCTCGAAGTTACTGTCATGCCCTCATTGGAACCTGAATCTGTGGAGGAAGATGAGCCAGAACTGGAGCCGACAGAGATTGAGGGGGTGGCTTTGTTGGCTTGGGAGGAATGTGCGGCAGAAGAGGCCGAGTCAGGTCAGGGCCTTTCAGGATTGGGACAGTTTGTAGGCAGGGAGGAAGGGGGGCAGGATGACCCAAGAGCAGTGAACGTGGGAGACAGAACTCAGGCGATGAGCAAGGACCCTCCTGATCCTTGAGCACTGAGAGTGGAGAGGTGAGAACAGTGCAGACTGACCTGACTACTCAGGAGGAAAATGCCCCGCCCCTCTTCACAAGGCACACCTGGGGACTGAGACTTAAGGAGATGCTGTGGGAAGGGGCATTTGTTGGGATCAAATGCTAAATTCCTGGAGTGTTGAGTGCTGATATTTGAACTTTCCTGGATTACTTGCATTCTTTTTGGATTTCTTGTTTTGCAGCCATTGTGCTGACAACGTTGGGCTGGACCAGTGGTGAAATCCTACCAGTTCGCCCCACTTCAGGGTGTAAACAAAAAAAGCTACCAGTTGGTCTGAACTGGTATTTCCAACGATCAGCTGTGCTGCGCAATTTATATTCACTAAAAAGCACTGACGATGCTTGGTTTAAAGAAAACTTGCCACACCTCACCTTGCCACACCTCACCTTGAGGGATGGGATACCCTGGGAAGGAACCTAGATTTATGTACCCGTCATTATGCGGCTGCCTATACTACAGAAAAGCCTGCTCCACCAGAGGAATCCCAGAACAACTAAATGACTGGTACAATGTGTCCATCGCTCTGGACAGAGAATTCAACCCCCTCCAAAGCCAATCACCAACTACAACTCCACAACGATCACCTACAAGACCCTCCCTCTTAAGACCAACCACACCCTCCACCTTTCAGCCTTCAACAACAATCAAATGCTACTTTCTAGCAAATCTAAATCGTGCGGCACAGCTGTTCTCCCCCTTGCTGTTCTACTTACATTCAAATGGCTCTTTTTTCTGCATGGAGTGCGTGTTTGGTGCGCACTGTTCATGCTCTTGCAGCGTGCGTTTGGTGTGCACTGAGCATGCATGCGTAGCATTTGTTTGGCGCGCACTGCACATGCGGGTGTGTGCAGTGTGCGTCTGGCATGCACCACGCATGCGCGGGCAGCAAACCAGTGGTGACCCGCGGAGGATTTCACCACTGGGCTGAACTATTTGCAGCCAGAGGCTGCTTGAGGTGTGTGATCACTTTGCGTGTGTGTGATCACTTTGCTCTAGGACTGGCCAGAAACATCGGAGCATTTGGGGAAATTTGGAGCAATAGAGGGACGGTTTGAACTGTCGGCTACCTGTGTTACCTCTGTGCCGTGCCCTGGTTTTTCATACAACCATTGCAGTGTCCCCATGGTCACATGATCAGCATTTGAATGCTTGGCAACTGGCATGTATTTATGACTGTTGCAATGTTGCAATGAACAGAGATGGGTTTCAGCAGGTTCTGACCAGTTCTGGAGGACCGGTAGCAGAAATTTTGAGTAGTTTGGAGAACCAGTAATAAAAGTTCTGACTGCCCCTGCCTCCATCTATTCTCTGCTTCCCACGTCCCAGCTGATCAGGAGGGAATGGGGATTTTGCAGTAACCTTCCCTTCACATGCCCACCAAGCCAACCCACCACTGATGCCATGCCCACCAAGCCACACCCACAGAACCAGTAGTAAAATTTTTTGAAACCCACCACTGTGCCACATGATTCCCTTTTGTGACCTTCTGACAAGTAAAGTCATTGAGGAAACCAGATTCACTTAACAATTGTTACTAACTTAATAGCTACAGTAATTCACTTAAAAGTCGTGGCATGAAAGGTTGTAAAATGGGCGTAACAGTTCACAACTGTCTTGTTAGCTACAGAAATGTTGGGCTCAATTATGGTTGTAAGTCAAGGACTACCTGTAATGTCCTTCAGAACTCATTGCAGTGGTTAAATCCAAAATTTTTCCCTACTGATTCTGTGGACGTGACTTGGCAGTCATGTGACTGGGTGGGCGTGGCTTGACAGTCATGTGACTCGGTGGGCATGGCTTGGTGGTCATGTGACTGGGAAAACCAACTATCATACTTTATACAAAAATAACACAACAACTACACAAATGACTCACACACAATGCAAAAGCAGCTGGACTTCACACAAAATGGCCCCTGCAATAAGCAGGAACCTCACAGAGTCACAGAGAGCTCAAAAACTTTCACACTTTACACAAAAATACCGGTTCAGGCAATAGGTAGTAAAAAAATGCTTTAAAAAGTAAAAAAAAAAAAGTTCCAATCATCGCACCACACAGCTGATTGTCACAGCTGATTACCTTTTTTTTTTTACTTTTTTAAGCATTTTTTTTACTACCTATTACCCACACTGGTAAAAAATGCAAAAAAAAAAAGTAAAAAAAAAGGTTCAGACAATCAACTGTGCCATGTGATCATGGGAACTTTTTTTTTTTACTTTACCGCCCCAAATCAGTAGCATCTCACCCCTGATTCACTGCCTCTTACTGCAAATGAAATCTTACATGGGCATAATTTAGTAAAGGGATTTTTGTCTTCTAGATCCAAAATCTACCAAACAAGTCTAGGAAATCTCCTGATTTTATTTTATTTTTTTGGTAGGGGGAGAGAAATCTCATGGAACATTTTAATAGAATTATAATGAAGCTTATTTGCAAAGACAATGCAAAGTTTTGCAAATCTGTTTGATTCAATTGAGTTGCAGTTTTAGAAATATTTGACCACACAACTGGCCAGAAACAAAATCTCACTTCCGTTTATTTTAACCCCACTTTTATTATTTTTAGAAATGTAGTGAACATACTTTTTCCTCTTTATCCCCATAAACCCAACCTTGTAATATGGGTTGGGTTGAGAGGGAATGACTGGCCCAAAGTCACCCAGCTGGGTTTCATGACTAAGACAAAATTTGAACTCACCTTTTTCTTGGTTTCCAGCTGATGCCTTAACTCCTAGATCAAACTGATTCTTGGTTGACGTCGTACGTCAAACTCCTCTTGAAGTCTGTAAACGGAAAAGCGGAAGTTCAGCCTCAGAGAATAGGGACTTTTCAGAAACTGATATTGGTTAAAAGCACTTTTTTACCAAATAAAAATATTATTAAATATTATTTTCTAAAGAGCACAAAATACTTCAAGTAACAACAGCTAACAAGCAGTTACAAATAACTACATGGCTGTTTGATGTTCTTCTCGTGTGTCTTGGAGAAAAAACATCCAAGACACATTACAACAGCGTCAAATAATAATGTTGAGGCTGCCAGAAGTGAATTCTCTGTGGATACCACAAGTGATAAAACAGGAAGAGAAGAGGAAGTAACAACAGATGTGGATTCTAGAAAGAGTACGGAGAAGAGCAACAAAGATGATTGGAGGACTGGAGAGCACAATAGTGCCTACCGTTCCTGTCCTATTGTTGCCTTCATTATATCAAATTAATATAGTTGATGCATATTTTTTTTACTTATATATATATATATTTTCTTCAAGACATGTTGTTTTATCTATGACAATTGTCTGTGTATACTGTTGTGACAAAAAGAAATAAAAAAAAATTAAAACATAAAGAACGGTTGCAGGAACTGGGTATGTCTAGTTTAATGAAAAGAAGGACTAGGGGAGACATGATAACAGTGTTCCAATATCTCAGGGGCTGCCACAAAGAACAAAGGGTCAAGCTATTCTCCAAAGCACCTGAAGGCAGGACAAGAAGCAATGGATGGAAACTAATCAAGGAGAGAAACAACCTAGAAATAAAGAGAAATTTCCAGACAGGTAGAATAATTAATCAGTGGAACAACTTGCCTCCAAAAGTTGTAAATGCTCCCAACACTGGAGGTTTCACAGAAGAGATTGGACAACCATTTGTCTGAAGTGGTGTAGGGTTTCCTGCCTGAGCAGGGGGTTGGACTAGAAGACCTCCAAGGTCCCTTCCAACTCTGTTATTCTGTTAACAGCAGGCAAACTATCACTTTCCGCTCGACCGTATCCATGCGAAGATCTCCTTTGAAGGGCACTGCAAGGAGCGATGAAATCCCAGTAGGCAGCCGAGGGTGACAGCCGGGGACTATGGGATCTGGAGTTCTAGGCACCGGGAAAGACTAAGGGGGCGGAAGGCTGGACGACAAGCATAAATTAAACCCCGCCTCTCCGTCACTCCAATCTGCCAAAACAGTTTAAAAGAAAATCTGACCGTTTCTGGGGGAAAAAAAATAGAAACCCGAAAACGAATCTATTGCGATCGGGCGTCTCTTTGGGAAGCTGGTAGGGGCTTGGGTTGCCTACAAGCCCATCAACTGCGGGCTGGGCATGATGGGATTCACGTGGGCGGGTGTGGGTGTGGGTGGGATCCTTTCCAGATCCAGGCAACCCTCCCTTGAAGTGCGAGATTAAGACGGACGCCGGCAGCGCTCACTGGACTCTGCGCTCAAAATGCGCTTCCAAGAAACGACTGGCAAGCGAGCGGAAGACGCAGTGAAACAAACTTTCAAAACAAAACTTTCATTTCTCGGGCCCGCTTCCCCCCCCCTCCCTGCCTGTCATTAGCTGAGCTTTATGCCACTCACCTCCGTCCCGGCTCCTTATTTCAGGGGTCTCCAACCTTGGAAACTTTAAGACTTGTGGACTTCAACTCCCAGAATTGAAGTTGAAGTCCACAAGTCTTAAAAGTTTCCAAGGTTGGAGACCCCTGCCTTATTTAGGTGGCCGGTCCAGCTGACCGGTGAGAGAGGCGTTTCATGGTGTCCGCGCTGTCATCTTGGATAGGATGGACAGCAATTATAATGGACACCAATCAGTGGTGAGTTCACTTACTGGGGGGGGTGGGGCGGGTATTTGTTTAAAGGTTGTGAACGGTATGTAGTTTTGGCAACTTTGAAGAAGATGTCTGGACTTCACCCGCGTCAATTTATTTACCAAAAGCACCTGAAGGCAAGATAAGAAACGATGCATGGAAACTACTCAAGGAGAGAAGCAGAATAACAAGAGTTGGAAGGGACCCTGCAGGTCATCTAGTCCAACCCCCGGCCAAGCAGAAGACCCTACACCATTTCTGACAGATGGCAGTCCAGTCTCTTCTTGAAAGCTATTTTTTTAACACACACACACACACACACACACACACACACACACACACACACACACACACACACACACACACACACAATGTTTAAGTAATTCTTAAAGTAGGCAAAAGCTATTGGAAATGTATTTGAGAGTACCTATATTAAGAGAAAGTTAAAGAAAATGATGTACCGGTTTTGAAGAAAAACTCTTATGTTACGAAGGATGTTAATAAAAGAAAAAAAATATTCTATAAGAATAGTTCGGTGGGAGGGACGTCACTGCAATACTTGTATGTTAAGAAGTCAGAGAAAAAGATGTATTAGAAAGTTCTGATTTTTAAAAAAGTGTTTTTTAAAAAAAGTTTAGTACTTTGAAGGAGAAAAAAAAGGTGAAAAAAAGAGTTCCCCCGCCCCTTTTCTTTCAGTAAGGTCAGAGAATTTGAAAGAATACAACAAGTTTTGTAAATAAAAATGGTGACAGTTCACAAAGATTACTAAGTGCAAATAGAAATACGTATTATTTCCATAGCAAGGAAGATAAAGCAGGAATTGTTAAACTGATTATTTTATTCTACGAGGAGAATATGCCTTTATTCGGGTATCGTTTCTGGAATTGCTTCTGGAAAGGGCCGGGATAGCTCAGGCTGTTAAGAAGCCTGTTATTAGAACACAGTAGCCTGCAATTACTGCAGATTCAAGCCCGGCCCAAGGTTGACTCAGCCTTCCATCCTTTATAAGGTAGGTAAAATGAGGACCCAGATTGTTGGGGGGGCAATAAGTTGACTTTGTAAAAAAAATATACAAATAGAATGAGACTATTGCCTTATACACTGTAAGCTGCCCTGAGTCTTCGGAGAAGGGCGGGATATAAAATAAACAAAAAAAAAATTGTGCTTGTGAAGAAAAAAACTGAAACTTTGACCTTCGTTTTTTTTTTTTTAAAAATTTGCATTTATATCCCGCCCTTCTCCGAAGACTCAGGGCGGCTTACACTATGTTAAGCAATAGTCTTCATCCATTTGTATATTATATACAAAGTCAACTTATTGCCCCCAACAATCTGGGTCCTCATTTTAAAAAACAATTGCTACCAACCTGCCTTCCATTGAGAACCTGTATACTGCACGAATCAAGAAGAGGGCCGTGAAAATATTTACAGATCCCTCACATCCTGGACATAAACTGTTTCAACCCCTACCCTCAAAACGACGCTATAGAGCACTGCACACCAGAACAACTAGACACAAGAACAGTTTTTTCCTGAAGGCCATCACTCTGCTAAACAAATAATTCCCTCAACACTGTCAGACTGTTTACTGAATCTGCACTACTATTAATCGTCTCATAGTTCCCATCACCAATCTCTTTCCACTTATGACTGTATGACTATAACTTGTTACTGGCAATCCTTATGATTTATATTGATATATTGACCATCAATTGTGTTGTAAATGTCGTACCTTGATGAACATATCTTTTCTTTTATGTACACTGAGAGCATATGCACCAAGACAAATTCCTTGTGTGTCCAATCACACTTGGCCAATAAATTCTATTCTATTCTATTCTATTCTATTCTATTCTATTCTATTCTATTCTATTCTATTCTATTCTATTCTATTCTTATAAAGGATGGAAGGCTGAGTCAACCTTGGGCCTGGTGGGACTTGAACTTGCAGTAATTGCAAGCAGCTGTGTTAATAACAGACTGTCTTTGTTAAGTTCGGGAAGTAACGAGGCTGGAGACCAGGGTAGTGACAACAGCTCTTTAATATAGGGTGAACCCAGCAACAGGCTGGGGGAAAAACCTCTCCTTTTATACAGTTCTGCTGGAGGCTTCGACCAATCAGCAACGTGCTGATTTCCCGCTCAAATATTTAAAGGTACAACATGAATACATAACACTCCTCCCCTCCCAGAAAACACTTTGCCTCTATTTACATATTTATTTACATGTTATTTTTCGACGTAGTCACGCAAATAACCTGGGCGTCTCCTAGTTCTTTCTGACCTGCGCGGTTCAGTTCTGGGTGGTGTTTTGAGCTGGTCGGAGGGGCTGTTTTCTCCTCCCAGCTCTTCCTCTGGGCCAACGGGCTCCGGATTATTGGCCGACTCTTTTTCTTGGCCATCCGGCCTTGGATTAATTTTGGAACTTTCCCTGCTGCTTCCCTCGGGGACCTGATGGCGTCGCTGGAACTCTGGGACCTCAGCTAAGTCTTGCGCCTCCCCCGGGTCATTGTCAGCTGTGGATTCAAATTGGTATTGGTCATGATCTGTTTCATTTGGTTCGGTTTGGTCAGTTATTCGTTTCCTTAACTGATCTATGTGGCGCCCACACTCGGTTGACTGGTAGCTCTACCATGTACGATTTTGGGCCGGTTATCTTTATTATTTGTCCTGCGAACCAACTAGGGCCGTCCCCATAGTTTCGGGCCCACACTCGGTCGCCTATGCTCATTTCCCTTGTCTTTTCTAGTTCCCCCTTGTAACCCTCGGTGTGTAATGGGGTTCAAGCGGTCAAGTGGGCACCGGAGTTTCCACCCATTAGCAATTCGGCTGGGCTTTTCCCGTGGCCGTGCTTGGGGTTCTGTGCTGGACGGCTAGGAAAGTCTATTTTTGTTTGCCAGTCACCTGGCTTGAGCCTGACAATGCCTCCTTAGCGCCCGGACGGAACGCCTGCAAGGCCATTCGACGCAGGGTGGAAAGGCGCAGAGAGGGCATGTCGGATGCCTTCCTCTGCCAGGTATTCTTCAAACTGGGCTGCCGTGAATTGGGCTCATTGTCGGACACCAGAGTGTCCGCAACCCGTGAGTTGCAATAGGTGGCGCAGAGTTGCGATTACTGCTTCGCCGTAGTGGATTTCATGTATGATCTCAACCATTTGGAAAATGCATCCACAACCACTAGGAATGTTTGGCCGTGAAAGGGCCAGCAAAATCAATGTGGATTCTTGACCAGGGCCCTTGGGGCTTTTCCCATTCTCTGACTGGGGCTGTTGGGGTAGAGGTCTGGACTCTTGGCAAGCTTGGCATTTCCCTACCCTCTCAGCAATCTCTGGCCCATGAGTGGCCACCATACATAGCTTCTAGCTAACCCCTTCATCCTTACGATCCCTGGGTGACCTCGTGGAGGAGGTCCAATACCTTTCCCTTAGCTTATCAGGAATTATTACACGATCACCCCATAACAGGCACCCCTTGAGCCGAGAGCTCATCTCGCTTTTTAACAAATTCTTGAACTGCTCGCCCGCGCAGCGGGCCACCCTCTCTGTACCCAACCGAGTACAGTCCTTAACACAATGTCCCGGTATGATGCCCGAGCCACTTCCTTAGATGTGACTGGGCCAGAGTCCAACGAGTCAATAAGTAGGATGGGCGCCCGGAGTGGGGTCTTCGGTCGCCTGGTAGTGGGCATCGCTTAACGCGCCTGCATGCCCCACTTCTTTCCTGGTCGATGCTGCAGCTTGTACGAGTAAGCGGCTAAGAATATAGTCCATCGGGTCAAGCGTGGCGAAAGTGCCACAGGCGTTGGCGATCGCCAGCCAGTATCCCTAGTAGCGGTCTGTGGTCAGTCACGATTTCAAAATTCCGCCCAAAGACATACTCGTGGAATTTTTGACCCCTGATACAATGGCTAGTGCTTCTTTGTCTAATTGGCTGTAGTTCCTCTCTGGGAGGACATCGTTCTAGAGTAGAACGCTATAGGGGCTTCTGTGCTGCTTTGAAGTCTATGGCTGAGTACAGCCCCCACCCCATAAGGGAGGCATCGCAAACCAGCACTAGGGTAATGAGTCGTGATATTGGATGAGCAGGCTATCACTTGAGAGCAGGTTCTTTACTGCTTCAAAAGCCCTATTTTCTGACTTTCCCCAAGACCAAACAGTATTTTTCCTAAGAGCCTATGCAGCGGTTCCAACGGTTGCTTTGTTCTTTAAAAGACCGCGTAAAATTAACCAATCCCAGGAATGCCTGCAGCTCTGCTTTGTTTTTGGGCGCTGGAGCCTTCCTAATTGCCTTAACCTTGCTCTCAGTAGGGTGAATTCCTTTCTTGTCTATCCGTAGCCCAAGAAATCGACGGATTCGACCCCTATCTGGCATTTGTTTGTCTTGACTTTTAATCCGCTGTCCGGAAAATGCTCAAGACCTTTCTTAACCGCTCCCCAATTCCTCCATGTTTTCCCTGAAATTAGGACATCATCAAGTAGGGAACTACCCTGGGAGCCCCTGCAGTAGTCGTTCCATCAGGTTTTGGAACAGCCCTGGTGCCACACTGACCCCAAATTGCAATCGGGTGCACTTGAAGGCCCCCTGTGCCACAATCGCTTGGGCTTCGCCAGCGGGCGTCACTGGCAGTTGTTGGTAGGCTTGGGCCAAGTCTAACTTTGCAAAGACTTGCCCTTGCCCCAAAGAGTGCAATAAGTGTTGCACCACTGGAACCGGTAAGCGCTTTTCTGTAAGGCTTTGTTGCCGCCGCCTTGTAGTCAGCGCAAATTCTAATTGACCCGTCCGGTTTTATGGGTGACGATTGGCGCCTCCCACTTTGCGTGATCGACTGGCACCAAAATCCCTGATTTATGAGCTTGTCCAGCTCCTTATCGATTTTTGGTTTTAGGGCAAAGGACTCTCCTCGCCTTAAGCCTAATGGGGGCTACCTGGGGTCTAAGTTGAAGGAAATAGGGGTCCCTTGTACTTGCCCAGGCAGTCCTTGAAGACATCTTCGAACTCGTTAAAGAGAATGTCTTTCAGGTTACAGTCACTTCTGTAGATGCCAGTCACTCCCATGCCCAGGGCACGAAACCAGTCTAGTCCCAACAGACTGGGCAGAGTTCCTTCGACGATCGTGATGGGCAGGGTCTTTTATGTGGACCGACCGACTCGGACGGAGGTGGCCCCTCGAACAGGGATGCGATTCCCCTGGTAGTCGTGCACTCGTAGCCGTTGTGCTTGCAGGTGGCGCTTCGCGACGGACGGCAGCGACTTCGCCAAAGTGTCCCAGGACATGATGGTGATTGCTGATCCCGTGTCTACTTCAAGCCGCACCGTACACCTCTATTTTTGGCCTGGTGAAGATCTTCTTCTCCACTTTGCCGAGGCGCGCCTATGACCACAGTTGTTTGGTTGGAATCCGCGCTTTTTGTTTGAGCCAATCGCGGGTCGCCTTGCCGATTCCGCGCCTGATTGGCCGATTTGAATTTTCGGCGGAAGGTTGGGCCGCTCGACAAACTTGAGCTAGGTGCCCTTTTCTTCCCACACCGCCGACATGTCGCCTTTAAACTTGCAGCGTTGGCGCTGGTGTTGACCCCGCAGCTTCCGCATTCGCCTCGGTCCCCTTTGTCGCTTTCTCGTGCGGCAGACCCTTCCTCGTCTTCACCGCCGGATTCGGTCTGAACCTCCTCCTGGTGCACCGGAGTTGCCTTCGCGCCGCCTTTGTGGAACCGGCTTCTGCAGTGTCTCTGCCGCTTGGGATGACATTTCATGTGCTCTGGCTTCGCCCAGAGCGTGGCTAGCGTGAGGTTGCTTTGCCAGCAGCCGCCGCCGCAATCGGATGTCTTTGACCTCGGATGAGTTGCTCGAGAGCACCTCGCCTAGGTCACGGTATCCGCAGTCCTTGGACGCCTTCTTAGGGCGGCCATGTAGTCGCCATGGATTCGCCTCCATCTGCCTTCGCCTCCGAATTCAAACCGCCGCACGTATTTGGACGGCGCAGCGGCGTGGTTTCTTAGTAAAGTCTGTAAAGTTGGCCACGACACCGACTGCAACGGCGTTGGCTCTGCCAGGGCTTCCGCGATGTCGATGACCTCCGACCGCAGTGGCTTAAGAAATAAGCCCTTTTCGGTTATCTGGAACTCCATGCAGTTCGTTGGCTTAGAAAGCTTTCAAACGGGTCATATACGCTCCCATTTCTCTTTGGCCGGGTCAAACGGTGCGGGCGGAGTGTAACTGGCCATCTCCGCTTTTCTGCCCTGAGTTTGCTGGGTTCGGGTTCATCGTGCTTCAGCTCGGTTCTGGTTCTCCTTAGCCTCGAGATCCCACCTTCGTCGCCAATGTTAAGTTCGGGAAGTAACGAGGCTGGAGACCAGGGTAGTGACAACAGCTCTTTAATATAGGGTGAACCCAGCAACAGGCTGGGGGAAAAACCTCTCCTTTTATACAGTTCTGCTGGAGGCTTCGACCAATCAGCAACGTGCTGATTTCCCGCTCAAATATTTAAAGGTACAACATGAATACATAACAGTCTTAGCAGTCTGAGCCACCAGAGGCCCTTTTGTTTTGTTGTGTTGGAAGAAATGTCCATCCGCATTCACTTCCAAGTGGAGTGAAAGACACTGGAAACATGGAGGCTGATTGGAAAGATGGTTTATTGATGAAGCAGAACCACATGGGTTTTAGGTATAGCTGAACACTTGATTTGATGAGTACATGGATTTTTATACCGTTTGTTCTACAGCATTTTGTAATTTAGAGGCTTGTTTTGTGCATTTTGTTATTTGATTTTAATTAATTTGTCTCAGGAAGGCCGGAAATGAGTTGGGGTTTTTAATCTTGTTTAACCAATGTAATTAATCCTGGCTTCCGTGGGGTTTTAATCCTGTCTTGAATGGATTACCAAATCTGCATTTCTAAAAGTTGGCCCCTTGGTTCCTACTTGGGGCAGAGAGTTGAGGCTCTTGAGTTTCTGTCTTTAGAAACATGTTTCTCCTTTAGGGAAAATATAATATTCTGCCTTTTTAATATTTCCTAAAATATTTCATCCTTCTAAGAGGGATTAGAAGGATATAAGGGGCGTGCATAAGAGCACAAAAGTGCCTACCATTCCTGTCCTATTGTTCCCTTTCATTATATCAAATTAATATAGTTATTGCATACTTTTACTTATATATATGTTTTTCTTTTATGATGTGTTGTTGTTTTATGTCGATGTTTACGTATACTATTGTGACAAAAAAAAAAGAGGGGTAGATGCTAACTTTCTACAGCTGATTAGAAAGATTTGGTGTTATAGGAATGGCTAGTTACATATTAATGTGTAAAAGCCAAAGGTTGAGGTTGGAGTTTGTTTATCCTGTACTGTGCTAGGAAGAGTTAGAAGTCAACCCTCCCCCTTTCTTTCTTTTTCTCTTTCCCCTTGTACCTCACAGCCCCCCTTTCCCCTTTCCCTTTCCTTCCCTCAATTTCCTATTTTTCTTCTTCTTTGTATTTTATATAATAAAATAAAAATGCTAAATTTAAAGAAAGCTTCCAGTGATGAAGCTTTCACAACTTCTGAAGGCAACTTCTGTTCCATTGGTTGATGGTTCTCACTGTCAGAAAATTTCTCCTTATTTCTAGGTTGAATCCAGTGGTGAAACCCAATTTCTTTTACTACCAGATCTGTGGGCATGGCTTGGTGGGCATGGCAGGGGAAAGATATACTACAAAAACTCCATTCCCACCCCACTCCAGGGGAAGGATACTGCAAAATCCCCATTCCCTCCCCAAGAATGCCAAGCGCTCCATGGCATAGGGCCGGGCTACTTACGGGACCGTCTGCTGCCACCGAATGCCTCTCACCGACCCGTGCGCTCTCACAGAGAGGGACTCCTCAGGGTGCCGTCGGCCAGGCAGTGCCGACTGGCGACACCCAGGGGAAGGGCCTTTTCTGTGAGGGCTCCCACCCTCTGGAACGAGCTTCCCCCAGGACTTCGCCAACTTCCTGACCTTCGAACCTTCCGCCGCGAGCTTAAGACACATCTATTTATCTGCACAGGACTGGACTAGAATTTTTAGATTTTTAAATGTTTAAATTTTAAATCTGGTTTTAATGGGGTTTTATTATTTATATCTCTATTTTAAATATTCGGCCTATGTAATAAGTTTTTTAAATTAATGTTTTACTTTGTATATATATATGTTTTTATATGGCTGTAAACCGCCCTGAGTCCCTAGGGAGATAGGGCAGTATAAAAGTGTGAACAATAAATAAAAATAAATAAATAAGAAGAGGGAGTCAAGCTATTCTCCAAAGCACCTGAAGGCAGGACAAGAAGCAACGGGTGGAAACTGGTCAAGGAGAGAAGCAACCTAGAACTAAGGAGGAATTTCCTGACAGTTAGAACAATTAATAAGTGGAACAACTTGCCTCCAGAAGTTGTGAATGCTCCAACACTGGAAATTTTTAAGAAGATGTTGGATAACCATCTGTCTGAGATGGTGTAGGGTTTCCTGCCTGGGCAGAGGGTTGGACTAGAAGACCTCCAAGGTCCCTTCCAACTCTGTTATTCTATTATTCTATTAATTTATTCCTCTATAATGGGCATATCTCTACCACTCTTTCGCTTCACCGGAGTCTTTTCAACTGCTTTGCATAGCAAGGATTGTCCATTTTCTGTTCGAATTTCCCTGCGGTTTTCCTCCACACGATGGCGCTGTTGTCCAGCTGTTTCCCATGCTTCCCCACTTTCTGCCTTCATGAAAATATCGCTTCATAAGCAATGGCCCACCTACTGTTCTGGAAACAATTTTCAATGCTCAGGACAGAAAAAAAGACTTTATACTTTGATTATTAGTATGGGGATGATCTTTTATTAAAGGGGTGGAGATGAATTTGAAACAGCAAGTTCATGCAGCTGAATGCACCAAGAGTTTTCATTGGAGACGGGGATAAGCGGGGCGAAAGAGATGGTTAAGACTGTTTTCAGGGCAACAAGTTAAAACCAGCGGTGAAATCCACTTACCTTCGCTACTGGTTCGGGAGTGCGCAGAGTGTCAAAAATGGGACATAATGACATCCTGGCGGGTGGGTGGAGCCTCCCGCGCTGTCACTACCAACTCGCGTGAGCTGGATAGATCCAGCTGGACTTCACCGTGGCTAAAACATACAAAACTAAAGCAAATTGACTGCTGTTAGGATCTTTCTAAATGAGTGTTTCACAATCTGAGCAACTTTTAAGACCTAAGGATTTCAACTCCCAGAATTCTCTAGCAGGATGCTGGCTGGGGAATTCTGGGAGTTGAAGTCCAGAAGTTGGACCACTCTTAAGTGCAGAGAGAATGAGCAGGGGAGAAGACAGAGGGATATTAAAATGACCTAAACAGGTCCATCTTAATAACCGAATTCTTTCTGAAATTCTTTACTTCTCTTGTAGGCTGATGCTCTGAACTGGAAACATTGTGAATTCAACTTATAAATAGCTGAAGAAGCTTCGGCAAAATCCTTCTGGGCTGCAGGTTTTTTTGAAAAACGGAATTGGAAAAGAAAGAAAGCCATCAACACCTTAATGCAGGGCTGTCAAACTCGCAGCCCGCGGGCCGGATGCGTTATGTGCTGGCCACGCCCACGCCCGGCTTAGCGAAGGCGGAAAAGTCGTGATACATCACGTGATGCTGCCGTGATGACGCAAGGTTGACACCCCTGCCTTAATGCAACCCATCGAAATCACTGGAGGTTTTTAAGGAGAGATTGGACAGCCATTTGTCCAGAATGATACCTAGGTATTTCCTGCTTGAACAGGGGGTCGGACTAGAAGACCTCTAAGGTCCCTTCCAACTCTGTTATGCTCTATAAATACCCAAGATGAACCCCCTCTTTTGTTTTGGGGAATACAGGTAATCCTCAAGTTAGGACCACAATTGAGCCCAAAATTTACGTTCCTAAGTGAAACATTTGTTAAGTAAATTTGGCCCATTTTACGACTTTTCTTGCCACATTTGTTAAGTGAATCACCTGCAGTTGTTAAATTAGTAACATTGTTAAGTGAATCTGCTTTTGTAACTGTGAATCGGTTGTCAAGCATCCAAATTAAATAACACGACCTTGGGGATGCTGCAGTGGTCATAACTTCGAACGATCACTAAGGGAGTGTTGCTTCTGACGCTATAATACTGCTCGTGTCATTCTGTCCACCTTCCTCTTAGGGGACTTAATCTGTGATCCAGGAGGAATTTCCAAGAGAGTTTGTGATCTTGATTGATTGAGATTGAGGTCTGAGGCAACCTGGGACAACCATGACCTGGATGACTGAGAATCAATCCCTACAGACTTTTAGCTAAACAATTTGGGATGAGCACCCTTTGAATGGTGTGGGAGTAGGAATGGATTTCCAGAGAAAAAAATTGCAGACTACAAGAACCAGGAGCACCATTCAGGTGACCCTGAGGACACAAATAAATTTCCAAGTGCTTCAAGGACCCTCTAAAAGGATGCAAATGACCAGCTTTCTGCAAGGAATCTTTCCATTCTCCATTATCCTGTCAGAACTGAAGAAGCTTCTTGGATTTAGAAGCAAAACATTTTCGAAGAAAAAAAAGAAGGATGTCCAGTTGCCTCCTGAAAAAGTATCTTTGTGTAGGAAGTTAGCCCTCACCCCTCTCCTAGAAGAATGAAATATTTTGGAGGATATTGAATAGATGAGAAATGGAGAAACCTGTTTTAAAGACAAAGCAGCTTCCTGCCTCCTCATACCTTTGTCAATGGGCAATTAAGGCTTCAGCCAAGCTCACTCAATCCCCCCACCTTTGTCAATGGACCATCATTTGCAACACAATAGGACTCATCTAGCAACAGAAACTCACCACATGGCAAGGCTCAGGCAAGCTTGAGAGACAACCTACAAAGTTAGCTAAGACCCCTAGACCACCTGGGAGTTTGACAACCAATCAGGGTACATTTCTTATACAGGAACAGGAAGCACCAAGGTGGGGCACCACAGAGAGTATCAACTCAGGCACTCAGCATCCCTTCTACCCTTCTCCCCTCTTCTTCTCCTTTCCTCTCTGGTTCTTCACCCAACGCCTTGAACATGTAACCACCATTAAACCATCTTTCCAAGCAGTCTCCATGTTTCCAGTGTCTTTTTCCCCACTTGGAACTGAACCCAGATGGATATTTCTTCCAACATTTGGGACATCAACTCAATGTCAACTCTTAGCAACCATATAGATATAATTTTCCCATGACAACCTATGTTTCCAACTTGGTCTTTCAAGTGTTCCACCAGCGCAATTAAATATTGCTATTCATTTTATGTATTCAATTCATGCTTATACTTATATATATATAATCTAATATGTACTCAACAAAATAAAAAAATAAAATAAATAAACAAAGTCCATCCGTCTTGCTGCTTGTCATACTCTTCTGTTATTTCCTTCCCCAGCTTTAAAGCCTTCCCCAGAGAGCGGGAAAATTTAGGAAAAATATCACAACTTTATTTTCACAGGCCCTAATGGGAAGCAAATGTGAGCCTCTTTGCTTGATTCAGTGAAGCTCTTTATATATTTTTTAATAAAGTCAGGATTAATAGTGTTAGGAACAGCCCTCTGATTTCCCAGTAGGTGGCATTTGAGCCTCATATTTGAGGAAAACAAAACTGAGAGTGAGAGACAAAAGATTTACCTCATTCAGCTTCCTTAACTTTTCATTGCTGCTCTTCTCACTAAGTGAAATATGCCATTTTGGTGCAGACAAGATTAGGTTAGGGGGAGTTCGATGGGCGCTGTTCTCTAGGACAGGGGTCCCCAATCTTTGTAACTTTAAGATGTCAGATTTAAACTTCCAGAACTTTTAAGCCTTCAACTTTAACACATGTGGACTTGTTAATACTTGTTAATACTCCCAGAATTCTATTCCCAAGGCTGGCTGGGAAATTCTTGGAATTAAAGTCCATACTTCTTAAAGTTGCCAAAGAATGGGAACCTTTATTAAGCTGGGAAAAACTGGAAGTTTCCACACTTATGACCATTGCAGCTTCCCCATTGTCATATGATCAGAATTCAGATACTTGGCAGCTGGTTCATATTGCCATGGACGGTGATACTTGGCAATAGAATAGAATAGAATAGAATAGAATAGAATTTTTATTGCCCAAGTGTGATTGGACACCCAAGGAATTTGTCTTGGTGCATATGCTCTCAGTGTACATAAAAGAAAAGATACGTTCGTCAAGAATCATAAGGTACAACACTTAATGATACTCATAAGGTACAAATAAGCAATCAAATCATATTAGGAAAAAGTCAATATAAATCGTAAGGATACCAGCAACAAGGTTACAGTCATACAGTCATAAGTGGAAAGAGATTGGTGATGGGAACGATAAGAAGATTAATAGTAGTGCAGATTTAGTAAATAGTTTGACAGTGTTGAGGGAATTATTTGTTTAGCAGAGTGATGGCGTTCGGGAAAAAACTGTTTTTATGTCTAGTTGTTCTGGTGTGCAGTGCCTTATAGCGTCATTTTGAGGGTAGGAGTTGAAACAGTTTATGATGACAGGATGCCAGGGGTCTATAAATCATGCCAACTGGTTCATATTGCCGTGGATGGTGGCAGTCTCCCCGAATCATCTGATCAACTTTTGCAACCTTCTAACAGGCAAGGTCAATGGGAAAGCCAGATTCACTTAACAATTATGCTGCTCACTGAACAACATTGGTGATTCACTTAACAAGTGTGGCAAGAAAGATCATAAAATGGGGCAAAACTCACTTAACAACGGTCTCACTTAGCAACAGAAATGTTGGGCTCAATTGTGGTTGTATGTTGAGGACTATCTGTAATCAGTATGACAAAATATATAAATTTCAAATTGCTTCAGCTGTACCACAGAATATGGCTGTAGTGGTAGTTGAGATTTTGATGGGGAAGAAATGATTTTTCGAGGTGGTGTAGTGGTTAGAGTGCAGTACTGCAGGCTACTTCAGATGACTGCTAGCTGTAGTTCGGCAGTTCAAATCTCACCAGGCTCAAGGTTGATTCAGCCTTCCATCCTTCCGAGGTAGGTAAAATGAGGACCCAGATTGTTGGGGGCAATAGGCTGACTCTGTAAACCATTTAGAGAGGGGCTGTAAAAGCACTATGAAGTGGTATATTAGTCTAAGTGTTATTGCTATTGCTATTTATGAAAATGTTTAAGAGATAGAGCTGGGCTGAACAGTAGAAGAAATGAATGACAAAGGCAATTAAAGACGATTAAAATTGCTCATTCAATGTCTGGCTCCATTGATTCCGGCTCCAAAACCTAACATTAAGGAATTTAGAAACTAAAAATTAAAATTAAAAAATGCCTTAAATATGTATCAATACTTTTGTAACAGAAATCTTATCAATAAGAAAACAGATGCTTGCAACTATAATGAATTGATTATAATTTTCCTACAAGACCTCGTTCACTGTACCTCTAATAAAATTCTTAACTATATAATGTCTCCAGATGGCATGGACCAAACCTTTCTGCCCTTATTTTATTAGGTGCATGAGATTAGAGGGGTTTGAAAAGCAAAGCATCTGTTTGAAGCAATGCAGAGACTGAAGGCATCTTCAATCTTACCTAAACAAGATAGGCTTGCTTTAAGGGGTTGTAGCTCAGGGCAGTATTTTCCCCTCTTAAAACCCATCAAGGTAAGATCTGTGCAACAGTGGAACAGTCTATGTCCACAGACGGTGGGCTCAACATCTATGGTGGTCTCTGAGAAGAGGTCGGCAGCCACCTTTTGGCTTTCCTGCACCAAAATGATCCTTGAGGTCTCCATTCCAAAAGTCAATTTTATGATTCAAAGATTCATTAACCTTCAAAACAACAACTTTCCTCCTCCTCCTCCTCCTCCTCCTCCTCCTCCTCCTCCTCCTCCTCCTCCTCCTCCTCCTCCTCCTCCTCCTCCTCCTCCTCCTCCTCTTCTTCTTCTTCTTCTTCTTCTTCTTCTTCTTCTTCTTCTTCTTCTTCTTCTCCTCCTCCTTCCTCCTCCTCCTCTCCTCCTCCTCCTCCTCCTCCTCCTCTTCTTCTTCTTCTTCCATCCTCCCCTTTCACTGCTTCAGGTGTCAAGTGAGATACAATGTTCTTTCTCTTGCTCTTCTGGCAGCCTCAGCCATTGTTAATTGATATTGTTGTGATGTGACTTTGATGTTGTCTCTCCATCTTCTGGGTCTGCTTTGTATTTGTTGACCTTCTCCTCTTTTTTTATATGCCTTGTATGGTATGGAATACCACAACATTGTCTTGATGAGCAAATCATTTTATTTCCTGTTTTTGTATGTAGTTTAAAATTGGTTCTATCTATTCTTTCTCTTATGATCTCATACATTCAAAACATGGAGGAGAGAGGGGGAGGGAGGGAGAGAGAGAGGGAGAGGGAGAGGGAGAGGGAGAGAGAGAGAGAGAGAGAGAGAGAGAGAGAGAGAGAGAGAGAGAGAGAGAGAGATATTACTTAGTGTTGTCAAGAAAACTCCCTGAAAAAGTTGGTGAAATTACCAGGAGCAAAGCTTGACTCAGAGGAGACATTAGCTTTTTTCAGAAGAGGGACCTTACATAGAATAATAGGATTGGGAGGGACCTTGGAGGTCTTCTAGTCCAACCCCATGCCCAAGAATAGCAATAGCACTTAGACTTATACTATATACTGCTTCACAGTACTTTTGCAGCCCTGTCTAAATGGTTTACAGAGTCAGCCTATTGCCCCCAACAATCTGGCTTTTCATTTTACCCACCTCAGAAAGATGGAAGGCTGAGTCAACCTTGAGCCTGGCGAGGCTCAAACTGCCAAATTTCAGGCAGCCAGCAGTCAGCAGAAGTAGCCTGCAGTACTGCACTCTAACCACTGGGCCACCACAGCTCATGACAACAATAATATGTGGAACTGCCTATATTCCTAGATGCTACCTTTATAATTCATAGGTCCTCGGTTAGGACTCAAACTACTAAGCTTCCACCAGTTTTAGAATGTGAATCTAACTGTATATTAACCATACATCATAATAATGATATAAAGCCAGAGAATTGACCCTAGATATTAAAACTCCTGAAGATAGTACACTGTAGCCTTTTATACAATCACCACGAAAGACGAGGGTATTCAGTAAAGACAGGAGGACAACACTGCAAAATATTGGAAGGATTTCAGCCATTGCCTGCAGCCGTTCTATAAATTCGCGCCGTTCTTTCTCTGTTCGGTGTTTCCTTTGCCCATTCTACTCTCTCAGGCTCTCCAGGTAATAAGATTTCCATCAAATCTTGAGGGCGTGGAGAGACTCTTGCATAATTTAATACAGCTCCCCGTTTTTCAAAAGCCTCTGCTCACCATCTTGGCAAGCCATTAGTTCCACGGTGGGCGCTCTTGGCAGCAACATCAGGAGGAAATGGCGGGAAGAAAGAGATAAAAACAGACAGACTGAGGAGAGAAAACGGCTCCTTCAATTTGCCGCAGGCGCTCTCAAGATTCAGTGGCTCCTGCTGTAAACAGGAGCAGAAGCAAAAGAAATCCATCAGATAGACCAATGCTTATTCTAACATGCATTTGGCTGGTTGTCTGTAGGCTGCCTTGCTTGCCTTCCCCACCCCGTAGGATGCAGCTGTAATGCTTGATGATGTACCAAATTTGTACCAAGACAAATTCCTTGTGTGTCCAATCACACTTGGCCAATAAAATTCTATTCTATTCTATTCTATTCTATTCTATTCTATTTATTTTTGCACCAACTCAGAAAGCTCAAACTGCCCAAGGAGTTGCTGATCCAGTTCTACAGAGGAATTATTGAGTCTGTCATCTGCACCTCTGTATAACTGTCTGGTTTGTTTCTGCAACCCAACGAGACAGACACAGACTTCAGAGGATAATTAGAACTGCAGAAAAAACAATTACTGCCAACCTGCCTTCCACTGAGAACCTGTATACTGCACAAGTCAAAAAGAGGGCTGTGAATATATTTACAGACCTCTCGCATCCTGGACATATTGTTTCAACTCCTACCCTCAAAACGACTGCACACCAGAACAACTAGACACAAAAACAGTTTTTTCTTCAAATGCCATCACTCCGCTAAACAAATAATTCCCTCAACACTGTCAAACTATTCACTAAGTCTACACTACTATTAATCTTCTCACTGTTCCTATCACCCATCTCCTCCCACTTATGATTGTATGACTGTAACCTTGTTGCTGGTATCCTTGCGATTTATATTGACTGTTTCCTAATACAATTTGATTGCTTATTTGTATATTTGATGTATGACTATCATTAAGTGTTGTACCTTATGATTATTGATGAATGTATCTTTTCTTTTTATGTACACTGATAGCATATGCATCAAGACAAACTCCTGGTATGTCCAATCACACTTGGGCAATAAAAATTCAATTCAATTCCATTCCATTCCATTCCATTCCATTCCATTCCATTCCATTCCATTCCATTCCATTCTATTCTATTCTATTCTATTCTATTCTATTCTATTCTATTCTATTATTTATTTTTGCTCTGTTGCTCAAATAAATTGAGCAGACATTTGAGGAACTCTTAATTTTACATCTCAACCATCCAGAAACCAGAAACTTTCATGGAACCGATGAGCTGAGTTTTGTTTTGTTTTTTCCTCTCAAGTGAGCAGTGACTTAGAGGGTGAAAGAACAAGAGTGGTGCAAAATATATTTGACGCACAAATTATGTCTTACCTTATTCACCTGCTTAGGATTCAGATATGAATAGCAATAGTACTTCGACTTATATACTGCTTCATAGTCTTCACAGCCATCTCTAAGCAGTTTCCACAGTCAGTATATTTTCCCCAACAATCTGGGTCCACCTACTGGCCTCAGAAGGATGAAAAGCTGAGTCAACCTTGAGCCGGTAAGGATCGAACTCCTAGCAGTGAGCAGAGTCAGCCTGCAATACTGCATTCTCATCACTGTGCTGCCAATGGCTGAAAGTGTAACCAGTAGGAGTTTCTGCTGAAATTTTCTTAATTTCAAGTTGAATTTGTTAATTTCAAAAAAACAAATATAATATATTATAAATATAACACTCACCCGCTTAGGACTTAGGTGTGGAACTGTAACCAGAGTTTTTGCTAAAATTTCCTTAATTTCAAGAGGGCTTCATTAAGTTAATGTCCTCTTTATCGCACCCAGTGGCTTGCAAAGAATCATTGCCAGATTTTGGTAGATGAAACACTATGAAGTCACCATCCATTGCACAAACAGGACTTTATAGCTGGTTCAGAGTCTGTAAAAGGAGTAATTCAGTATTGTTCTTATATGTGTCTTTATTTTAAAAATGTGCATTTTGCCTTTTCAACAAAATTATGTGATGGGTGACTCCCCATTGAAAACATTTACAAAGACAGATTTGATAATGCCACCTTTGAACGGTTTTCAAGTGTTCTTGGGTTTTTGTATTGACTCTTTTTGTTCAAGCATCTCATAAGTGGTAGAGAGTTATCATTTTTATAACATATCCTATTTATGTCTTTACATCCTGCCTTTATGATGTTTACAAATAACTCAAGGCAGCAAACATATCGAATACAACTTTCTCCTTCCTATTTTCCCCACAGGAACAACCCTGCCAGGTGGATTGGGCTGAGAAGGAATGACTGACCCAAGGTTAACTGGCTGATTTTCATGGTTAGCAGGACTCGAATTCAGTCTCTGTCTTTCTAGCCAGATGCTTTAGCCACTAGATCAGGAGTGTCGGATGTGTCATGTGCAGGCCACACCCACCCCAGCTCTGCGAAGGGAAAAAACATCACAATACATCACGTGACAGCCACGTGACGTGGTGAGTTTGACATCTGTGTATTAGACCAGAGGTCTCCAACCTTGGTCCCTTTAAGACTTGTGGACTTCAACTCCTAGAGTTCCTCAGCCAGCTCTTCGGTGTGTGCATGAGCGCTGGCCAGCTGATCTTTGGGCGTGCCAGAGTCCAGGAAACCCAAAGACCAGCTGTTTCTTTCCGGTTTCTGTGCGCAAAGATCAGCTGGCCAGCACTCATGCATGCGCCGAAACCAGAAGACTAGGTGACAGGTGCACGCATGCACACGAGCCAGCTGATCTTTGAGTTTTCAGAGCTCTGTTGCGCATGGGCATGCGCGGATGCACGTTCCAGTTGCCTCTTGAAAAAGCACCTTTGGAACAACCATGACCTGGATGACTGAGAATCTCCATAGACACTTGCCAAGAAAACTGCAGGGATTTCTCCAAGCAGTCTCTGAAAATTGGATATGATTGAACAGAAAATTAATTACCAAGCCTTTCCAGAATTGGTTTCCAAGACTTTTAATCTATGTTTTGATACCTTATATATAAACATACGGAAGCCACCTAGAATATCTTACGAGTGAGTAGCAGATATATTTTAAAATAAAAATAAGCAAGTAAATGCATTTTAATTTAACCTGGCATATGTATTTTGCTTAAAATCTTCTTGGATTCTCCTTCTAGTCTTTTTTGAAAAGGGGAAAAAAAACACACCACCACCTAGCAACTTAGAAATAAATAAACAAGCAACCCTGAAAGATGTGGCAGGTATAATGCAAAGATTATAAATTTAATTCACGCTTTTTCTTGATGGGAACACATTTATATTTCATCGTTTCAGAATTCAAGGAAGCATAAATAGCCAGATCTGGGTGACTTGCTTTCAGAACGAAATGATAAACTGCATTGTCCTTTGCAGTTAGAAACATTTCTGCAAGACACTCCATACTGATTTATATTAAGTAGGAAAGTCATATTAATCTTGCCTAGGTAGCGCCGATGTCAGAAGTTTATTTGAAATAGAAAGTGGGGGAAAAAAAAACAACCCAGTAAGCTTGGAGACAACAAGGATGATTACATTTTAGCCCGAGAAACCAATAATGGCAGAATGATATCGAAAAGGAAGTAAATGGTCTGCATGTGTATGAATGATTTAGGGCATTTTTCTGCTGTTGGATGGAAAACTATATCAACAGCTGTAACTGGAAATGAAAGGATGAAGGGTTAACTGGTTATTGCTTAAAAAGGAGGGCTGCTTTATCATCTACGATTTAGATGAAACTCAGCTCGAAGGGATGTATGATGGGATACTGAAAGCCTGCTTTTGCAACTCTAATATCGGTGGACTAGCCTTCCATCATCAGATGCTTTTGGGATGTTCTCTTCTGGGAGTTGGTTGAGTATACAGTAGATCAGTGGTAGTCAACCTGGTCCCTACCGCCCACTAGTGGGCGTTCCAGCTTTCATGCTGGGCGGTAGGGGTTTTGTCCAATACTGAAGCACTTTCCTTTTTTTTAATTTAATTGACTTTTAAAATTTTTTTCATAGCATTATTTAAAAACAGTTTCATTAGGTTTTCATAAAATTCCCTGTGACGATTTAAATTTCTGAAAATATACTATTTGTATCGCCCGCGCATAAGTTTAGTTCACGTTATGTAAGTGAAACTAAGTGGCGCTATAGTGCGACCACAAACAAAAGAGCCTCATCCCAGAATAGCTCGCACATCTCCCCCCACACTACCCAGCTGTAACAGACAAGCAGAGCTGGTAGCCGGTGCCCCCCCCCAAACCCAATCCACGATGCGTGAGAGGCATGCGGAGATGACGATACATGGCGCATTACTGTGGAATCAGTGGGCGGTTAGAAAATTTTATTACTAATAGAGATACAAAAGTGGGCGGTAGGTATAAAAAGGTTAACTACCCCTTCAGTAGATAGTCCTCGACGTACAACCGAAATATCCATTGCCAAGCAAGTCAGGTGTTGTAAGGTTTGCCCCATTTTTTCAACCTTTTTTGGTAAGCAAATTACGGCAGTTGTTAAAGGAATCAAATACTCATGAAGCCAAGGGTGTCAAACTCAAGGCCCATGGGCAGTGGTGTGGTTACAATGATTTAACAACCGGTTCTCTGCCCTAATGATCGGCTGGGTGGGCGTGGCCAGGGGGTGTGACAGGCATCACTTGGCCTTCTGCAGCCCCCGGGAGCAAAAATAGGTCATCGGGGGACAGACAAGCCACACCTCCCCTCACCCTGTTTTGGGCCTAGGACGCCTCCCTGAAGCCTCCTGGATCAAAAATGGGTTGCTGGGGGGTGGAGAGGGCACGCTACACCCCCACCCCCCCGCACCCCATTTTCGGCCTAGTAGGCCTCCCTGCACTTACCTGGGAGCTCAAATGGGGTGCATGGGGACTCCTGGAAGGGGTGGGGCAGGGAGGGGTGGGGTGAGGCCAATCAGCAATTTAACTACTGGTTCACCCGAACCAACCACTTGAATTCCACCACTTCCTATGGGTCAGATCTGGCCCATGGGGTGTTTAGATCTGGCCCATGGGGCTGCTCTGGAAACAGTAAAGGCCTGTAGTGCCTCTGCCAGCAAAAGGAGCTTGGGAGGCCATACGCAATGCTCTCTACATGGGGCTGCCCTTGAGGTGCACCCGGAGGCTACAGTTAGTCCAGAACGCGGCTGCGGGAGTAGTAACGGGAGCCGCTCGTGGCTCCCATGTAACATCACTGCTCCGCAGTCTGCACTGGCTTCCTGTGGTCTTTCGGGTGCGCTTCAAGATTTTGGTTACCACCTTTAAAGCGCTTCATGGCTTAGGACCCGGGTACTTATGAGACCGCCTGCTGTTACCTTATGCCTCCCACCGACCGGTACACTCTCACAGAGAAGGTCTCCTCAGGGTGCCGTCCACCAATGTCGGCTGGCGGCCCCCAGGAGTAGGGCCTTCTCTGTTGGAGCAGCGACGCTCTGGAATGAACTTCCCCCGGCCTACGCCAAGTGCCTGATCTTCGGACCTTTCGCCGTGAGCTAAAAAAATACTTATTTATTCAAGCTGGACTGGCATAATGGTTTTTTAACATTTTAATTGGGTTTTATTGTTGTGGGGTTTTAAATTTTTTAAATTTTAAATTTAAATTTTTATACATTGGCCTTTTTGTAATATGCTTCATTTTAAATTTTGATTTTAATTGTATATATATTGTGTCTTATTTAGGCTGTACACTGCCCTGAGTCCTTCGGGAGAAGGGCGGTATCAAAATTTGATAAATAAATAAATAAATAAATAAATACGCAGCCCTACTAGGCTCCATTTTCCACCACGATGGCCTCCTGCAGACATCTGCCAATGAAAACAGAGCTCGGGGAGTCTGGCAGAGGGCCACAGGAGGCTGTCGTAGCTGAAAACAGAGCCTGGGCGGGCTGCACGCAGCCTCCCCAACCTCTGCTTTCACTGACAGAGGGCTGCAGGAGGCCGTCCCGGCTGAAAACGGAGCCTTGATGAGGGACGTTGAGCTGGCCATGCCGACCCTGGCCCCCTGAGGTCAAACACAACCCTAATGGGCCCTCAATGAAATCGAGTTCGACACCCCTGCGTTAAACAAATCTTCCCCCGTTGATTTGCTTGTCAAGAGCCAGCTGGGGAAATGGTGATCACATGACCCGGGGACAGTGCATCTATTATAAGTTCATGCCAGTTGCCAAGTGCTTGCATTTTGATCATGTGACCACGGGGATACCTCAACGGTCATAAATGTGAGAAATGGTCACAAGTCACATTTTTCAGTGCCATTGCAACTTCAAATGGTCACTAAATGAATGGTTGTAAGTTGACGAACTATACTTTCAGTCTCCAAAACTAAGGAAGATACACTGAGTTACTCCCTCCTCCCCACCAAATGTTGACTTATCAGTCTGACAGCTTCACACGTGTGTCCTGCACCACTTTTAGAGATAATAGTATTTTTTTTAAAGGAATTTCTCTTTCAAAGGACTTTGGTTAAAATTCACTTGATGGTTCTTTAGTATTGCTTGTTATATAGGAATGGATCTGCAATATGATTGACTAAGACAGCTTCCATATTTTTCTCCCCCCCCCTCCCTGAAAAGGTATTTCTGCAAAATAAAGTGAACGGCCAAAAGCTATTTTACAGAGATGCCTCTGCATTTTGATAAAAATTTGTTGGTGATAGGACTTTATTGTAGCTTTAATGCAGGTCACAGGAAATGGAATGGGCTCCCAGGTGAGATGAATTCAGCGGAACTATGAGCAAACATCTACCTACTCCACCGTTTATTTGTAATGAACCTCGCTGAGATCAGCATATAAGCTGAATCTTGCTGAATCAGGCCAAAGTATGTATGTATCGGGGTGAAATCTACTTACCTTCCCAACTGGTTCAGAAGTGCATGCGCCACGCATGTCACATGCGCGCACGGACCCTCTGTGCATGCACAAACCCTTCTGCTCATGTGCAGAGGGTAAAAAACAGGTTACTTCCTGGTAACAACAACTGGGCGGGTGGGCGGAGCCTTGCACCACCATTGCTACCGGTTCTCTGAACCACCTGCCACCGTTGTTAACAGATTGGAAGAACTGGTCCGAACTGGTAGCATTTCACCCCTTGTAAGTATGTATGTATGTATGTATGTATGTATGTATGTATGTATGTATGTATCTATCTATCTATCTATCTATCTATCTATCTATCTATCTATCTATCTATCTATCCATCCACCTATCGATCTTTATATGTATTTATCTACCAATCATCCATCTATACATCTATCTATCTATCTATCTATCTATCTAACTATCTATTTGTTTTCTGAGGTTTTCGCGGGTGTTTGTATGTAGGTCTTTGGTTATTCGGGTTTTCTCCCGCGTAAAATTGGAAGTGTCTTGGCGACGTTTCGACGAAGTCTCATTCTTCATCTTCAGGCTTCATCTTCGTGCTTCTGGGAGCAATATCTATCTATCTATCTATCTATCTATCTATCTATCTATCTATCTATCTATCTATCTATCTATCTATCTATCTATCATCTATCTAATTTATTGATCACCCATCTTACATGAAAGTAACCCTGGATGATTTACAATATCAACAGATTAAAATTTACAAAATCTACATAGGTAGTCAACTTATGACCACAACTAAGCCCAAAATGTATGTTGCTAAGTGAGACATTTGTCAAGTGAGTTTTGCCCTATTTTACGACCATAGTTGCCACAATGGCTAAATGAATTGCTGCAGTTGATGTCAGTAACATTGTTCAGAGAATCTGGCTTCTGTTTTGATTTTGCTTGTCAGAAGGTCACAAAGGTGATCATGTGACCTTGGGATATTGCAACGGTCGTAAGTATAAACCAGTTGGCAAGCCTCTGAATTTTGATCACACGATCGCATGTATAAAGGTTGTAAGTATGAAAAATGTTCCTAAATATCTTTTTTTCAGTGCTGTTGTAACTTTGAACAGTCACTAAATGAACTGTTGTAAGTCAAGGACTACCTGTACACAACAGGAACTAAATAATCAAAACTAATAATAAAAAAGATGAATGCTCAACCCTAACTAAAAGATGGGGCGGGTGTAAGATGAGCAGGGAGGGGGAGGAAGTTGGGATCTATTATTAGTCTGTTAACCACCCCAATATGAAGAATTCCTTTTGAAGGCCCAAGCCAATTGGCAGTCAGATTTTTAAGCTCTTACTGAAGGTCAGGATAGTTGGAACTATTATAGAATAGAATTTTAGAATAGAATTTTTTATTGGCCAAGAGTGATTGGACACACAAGGAATTATCAGCAGTGTCCAGCCATAAGTCTTATGACTTACAGAACTATGCTTTAAGTTGCTTCATAAAGACTTAAGTGGTACTTAAACAGAAGCTTTTTGTAATGATTCACTAAAGTAATAACCTAGATAAGATAAACAGAAGCTTGGCAACTGGTGCTAAACCACAGATAAGAATTGGCTTTGTTGCTTGCTAGAACACATACAGATGTTAGTTTGATGGAAAGATGTGGTCTGAAAACAATTCTAAGAAGTGTTGCAAAAGACCAGTCACTAAGACAGGGGTCTCCAACCTTGGTCCCTTTAAGACTTGTGGACTTCAACTCCCAGAGTCCCTCAGCCAGCTGGCTGAGGGACTCTGGGAGTTGAAGTCCACAAGTCTTAAAAGGACCAAGGTTGGAGAACCCTGCACTAAGATGTATAAGTGATATTTAGCTTACACTTAGGGGCAAAAATTCAGGCAAAGTGAACAGTATATAAATGAGCCATTTAGAGATCATGCTAATCATGCTAAGAATGTTCTGGAGTGGATCATACTACATGAGGTAGTGTGCGCAAACCATCATGCCTAGGAAGTAGTAAATAATCAGTGATTGAGTAGTAAATAACCAGTGAGTAACCCTGTGAAGTAATCAGTGAGTAAGAAGTGAAGGGTGGTTCAGTGGCTAAGATGCTGAGCTTGTCGATTGAAAGTTGAGCGGTTAGAAACCCTAGTGCTGCATAACGGGGTGAGCTCCCGTGACTTGTCCCAGCTTCTGCCAACCTAGCAGTTCGAAAGCAGGTAAAAAAATGCAAGTGGAAAAATAGGGACCACCTTTGGTGGGAAAGTAACAGTGTTCCGTGTGCCTTTGGCGTTGAGTCATGCCAGTCACATGACCATGGAGACGTCTTCGGACAGCGCTGGCTCTTTGGCTTTGAAATGGAGATGAGCACCGCCCCTAGAATCAGGAACAACTAGCACCTATGTGTTAGGGGAACTTTTACGTTACCTTTTAAGATTGCAACTCTACTCTTCTTTGTGAAAAAGACTTGATGTAAAGCTGACTCAATATGCCTCTTTCTTTCGTTTTGCTGAAGTTTGCTGAAACTGTCGGCTGAGGTGCCCTTCGCTTCCCTGCACAGAAATAAAACCTTTGAATTTCACTTTCCTCAACTCTGTGTGAATTAGTGGCTCATTGCGCCAGGTGAATGAACTATAAAGGTAGCTTGTGCCCATCAGATACATCGACTTAACAACAGTTCATTTAGTGACCGTTCAAAGTTACCCTGAAAAAAAGCAACTTATGACCATTTTGCACACTTAGAACCTTCGCAGCATCTCCAATGGTCTGGTGATTTACATACAAATACTGTTGTGTCTGCACCCCCCGAGCCGGGCCCCCTGCCAGAAAGTGACTCAAAAAGTGAGAGGGAAGGGCCATTAGGACTTACCTCTGGAGCACTGGCTTCCCTGGCTCAGCTCCAGGGGCCAGAGGCAGGTCAGGTGGAAGAGATAACGAGGCCTCCGTCCCCTGACTCTCCCCCCCCCAGGCCACGGTTCCAGACCTGGCTGATGGCAATCAGGCCTGGCTGGACCCTAGGTTTTGTAGGCAGGAGAGGCAGGAACAACAGAAGCAGGGGTGGGGCAGGCCTAGGAAGTGCTGAGTCATGGAGCCACACCCCACAGGATATAAAAGCAGCAAGGGCTGCTATACCCCTTCGTGGCAAGAAAATCAACTGCTTAACTAGAGCTAAAGTACTGTTTGTTCCTGGTTGACTCATCGGCATCAAGAGAGATAACAGAGACACTTGGCAGGTGCTCGCTAGTTTGCTGCCAGAGCTGATAGTTGCCGGCTAATTAAGTCATCGCTCGGACTGACGAGCGAGGGCGACAGAACAAATACTTTGACAACTGGTTTATTTATTTATTTATTTATTATTTATTATTTAAATTTTTATACCGCCCTTCTCCCGAAGGACTCAGAGCGGTTCACAGCCTGATAAAAAATACAAAATAATACAATATAAATACGATTAAAATATAATTAAAAAACTTATTAAATTGGCCACGGTTAAAATTTAGAATAAAAACCCATTAAAAACCCATAAGTTTAACAATTAACCCAGTCCAGCGCAGATGAATAGGTGAGTTTTAAGCTCGTGACGAAAGGTTCGGAGGTCCGGAAGTTGACGGAGTCCTGGGGGGAGTTCGTTCCAGAGGGCGGGAGCCCCCACAGAGAAGGCCCTTCCCCTGGGCGTCGCCAGACGACACTGTCGCGCCGACGGCACCCTGAGGAGTCCCTCTCTGTGAGAGCGCACGGGTCGGTGAGAGGTGTTCGGTAGCAGCAGGCAGTCCCGTAGATAGCCCGGCCCTATGCCATGGAGCGCTTTGAAGACGTTCACCAACACCTTGAAGCGCACCCGGAAGGCCACAGGTAGCCAGTGCAGCCTGCGCAGGATAGGTGTCACGCGGGAGCCACGAGGGGCTCCCTCTATCACCCGCGCAGCTGCATTCTGGACTAACTGAAGCCTCCGGATGCCCCTCAAGGGGAGCCCCATGTAGAGAGCATTGCAGTAATCCAGACGAGACGTCACAAGGGCATGAGTGACTGTGCATAAGGCATCCCGGTCTAGAAAGGGGCGCAGCTGGCGCACCAGGCGAACCTGGTGGAAAGCTCTCCTGGAGACGGCCGTCAGGTGGTCTTCAAAAGACAGCCGTTCATCCAGGAGGACGCCCAAGTTGCGCACCCTCTCCATCGGGGCCAATGACTCGCTCCCAACAGTCAGCCGTGGACTCAGCTGACTGTACCGGGATGCCGGCATCCACAGCCACTCCGTCTTGGAGGGATTGAGCTTGAGCCTGTTTCTCCCCATCCAGACCCGTACGGCTTCCAGACACCGGGACAGCACTTCGATAGCTTCATTGGGGTGGCCCGGTGTGGAGAAGTACAGCTGGGTGTCATCAGCGTACAGCTGGTACCTCACACCGTGGTTCATATTTATGATGGTTGCAGTGCCCTGGGGTCTTCTGTTTTGGGACCTTCTGATAAGCAAAGTCAATGGGAAAACAGATTCGCTTAAGATCCATGTTACTAATTTAACAACTGCAGCGATTCACTTAACAAATGTGGAAAGAAAAGTCATAAAATGGGGCAAAGCAATCGATTTCTCACTCAGCCACATAAATTCTAGGTTCAACTGTGGTCGTACGCTGAGGACTACCTGTACAGTATCGTGTGATTTATATCCACTACACAAGATACGTGTACCTGTCCTGCTTATTTAAGTCCAGAGTGGCACATCACACCAAATTCCTTATTAGGAGTCCAGAGCTCCCTTTGATTACAATGACAGAAAATGGACCACATGGTTCTGTATCCTTTCTGAGATGTTAGGACTCAAATTGTTGGAGCAGAGAGATCCTCTCCAGCCTCAATAAACCACTGAGCCACTGACAGTAGTGGGTTTCAACATTTTTTACCACCAGTTCTGTGGGTGTGGCTTGATGGGCGTGGCGTGGCTTGATGGGCGTGGCTTGATGGGCATGGCAGGGGAAGGATACTGTAAAATCTCCATTCCCTCCCAAAAAATCTATCTACTATTGACCTCACTCAATTCCTAAGAGGTCTATAAGGGGTGTGCATAAGAACACAAGAGTGCCTACCGTTCCTGTCCTATTGTTTCCTTTCGTTATAGCCAATTAATTTAATTATTACATACTCATACTTATATATACTTATATATTGTATAGTTATTTCATGCTTATGCTTATATATATTGTGTGACAAAATCAATCAATCAATCAATCAATCAATCAATCAATCAATCAATCCAAGGGAAGGTTACTGCAAAATTCCCATTTCCTCCTGATCAGCTGGGACTTGGGAGGCAGAGAATAGATGGGGTGGGGCCAGTCAGAATTTTTACTACCGGTTCTCCGAACTACTCAAAAATTCTGCTACCGGTTCTCCAGAATTGGTCAGAACCTGCTGAAACCCACCTCTGGCCACTGGGCCTCACACTATTGGGTGATTTTTGCAAGAAACCCGGAAGTAAATGCTGGTTTCTGGGAAAAAACCCCCCATAGTAAATCATGGTTTTGTGACCACGGGACACTGCAAATGATGGTTAATGTGGGCCAGCTCCTGAATGTTGGAACTTTGAACCCAGGTTGTAAGTCCTTTTTCGGGATTCTTTAAACAGTCATAATTTGAGGACTACCCGAATGCTCACATTATTGGGATATTAACATTATCATTAGTAATGTTTTTGGACATTTCTTTTTGGATACTAGCAATGCGGTAATAATATAGTTCCTTGTGTCTATGCCTTGTGATATCTGGACTGTTGTCCTGCTGCTTATTTATTTTTGTAAGCTCTGTCCTTCTCTGATCCTTTATATGCCACCCCGAGAAAGTTTAGAAATTGCTATGAATTCTCCGTATTATCCTGTGTTGCGGGAAGCTGCTGACATATAATAAATGTTTAGGTGATAAAATGGTAATCTTTAACTGTCTGTTCGGTAGCATTGAATTCTGTATGGATTTTTGAGGCTTGTTAAATAAGCTCTTGGGTTTACTTATTGGATTTTACTTCTTTTGTCTGGTCTTTCGGCAATGGTCATTCAGCTCTTGTAATTCTCCTTCTTTAGGAGCCAGTCTGTTTTATCTCTAGGATGCCTACAGTACAACGTTCCTTGTTGCAATTTCGCAAGAGCTTATTCTTACACAAAGGGGAGTTTGACTCCATTTGTGGCCTTAGAAAAAATAATGCTTTGAAAGATTGATGTGCTTCAGCTACCAACCCGATCCCATATGATGAATGGTTAAGGCTGGGGTGTCAAACTCAATTTCATTGAGGGTCCCATCAGGGCTGTTGTTGAGCCAGGAGGGCGTGGCCAACTGGGTGGGTGTGGCCAACTGGGTGGGCATGGCCAGCTTGACGCATTCCCCAAACTGCTGGCATGTTTCCTCTTCGCACTGGGTAGACCAGGCCAAAGCTATGCTGGCCTAATTTTTTCTCTTTGCACTGGGTAGACCAGGATGGTCCCGCGGGCTGGATCTCACCATTTTGCGGCCTGGATCCAGCCTGTGGGCCTTGAGTTTGACACCCCTGGATTAAGGGAACTAGATATGTCTAGCCTAACAAAGAGAAGGATCAGGGGTGACATGATAGCTGTCATCTGGTACTTGAGGGGCAGTCACAGGGTTGTGGGGGTCAACTTATTCTCTTTGTCAGGACAAGAAGCAATGGGTGGAAGCTCATTAAAGAGAGGTCCAATCTGGAATTTAGAAGAAATTTCCTGATAGTGAGAACAATTAATGGAATAGCTTATCTGCCAGTATTGGAGGTCTTCAAGGAAAGATTGGACAACCGTTTGTCTGGGATGCAATAAGGACTCCTGCCTTGGGTAGGGGGTTGGGCTAGAAGACCTCCAAGGTCCCTTCCAACCCTATGCCTCTCTGATTCTTTGATTTCAGGAGACTTCCTCAGTTCAATGATGGTTCCCTTTCTAGATTTGACTTCACCCATGGAAAATATAGCAGTGATTTTGGCTTTTTTTTCCTTCAAAGGGAAAAAATGGCATGTTAAACAACGCTCTTCAACTCTGGGAGTTGAAGTCCACAAGTCTTAAAGGGATCAAGGTTGGAGACCCCTGCTCTAGGATGATTATCTTTTATACAATAGGCAGTTTCAAGCTTCTCTCAGGTCCCTTCATCTGAGAAAGATTCATGCTTGCTTTGTTGCTGATTTAGTTTCAATTTCTTTAAGCAGTGAATGTGTTTCTTCAAAGCTTGATTGAAACGCTGGCTTTGATAAAGCAGACAGCAAAGTCTGTAACTCAACCTCTTCCTGGCTGGTGACTTATTATTAAGGTTGCTGTGATAACTGGTGCCTCCAAAGGAGGCCTCCGGTAGGAGCACAATTGAAGGGCAGAACGGAGGTTGCCATAGGAACTCAAATCTAAACTCTTAGACTCTATAACAATTCATCTTGCATTCTTTATAGTCTTGTTTTACTGCAGGAGCCTGTTTGAAGCAATTAATCCAACCATTGTGTAAGATACAATCATGAGTACAAGGCAAATGATTGGCGGGAAGGAAGGATTATAAACGAAACAGATTAGGAAAAACTGCACATAGCATCACAGTTTGTTCATTTGCTTTTAAAACAATACTAATCCAAACAAGGAATTATAAGAACATTGCCCTCACAGAAGTATGAAATGTAATACTGAACTGAAATTTTGCTTCACAAAACATTATTTGGGGAATGATATTAACTCTTGGGTGCTTGTGCAGAAATACCATATGTGCTAACAAAGAATAATAACTCTAAATTTTGATACCATCTGTGGGATTTGTGATGTTTCTTGATTTACTCATCCTTTTATAAGATTATACTAATGTTAAAAAAAACAACCAAACGAAAGTTAGTCTGCTCTGCTGTGTTCCTTGTAGTTATCTACTACAACTTGTTTGAACTGTAGTGCCAGAGAAGGCTCCTGTGTATTCCTTGGGCAACTGTCATCTGCACCTCTGCAACCCAGCAAGACAGACATAGACTTCAGAGGATAATTAGAACTGCAGAAAAAACAATACTATCAACCTGCCTTCCATTGAGGACCTGTATACTGCAAGAGTCAAAAAGAGGGCTGTGAAAATATTTACAGACCCCTCACATCTTGGACATAAACTTTTCAACTCCTACCCTCAAAACGATGCTATAGACCATTGCACACCAAGACAACTAGACACAAGAACAGTTTTCCCCAAATGCCATCACTTTGCTAAACAAATAATTCCCTCAATACTGTCAAACTAGTTACTAAGTCTGCATTACTATTAATCTTCTCATCGTTCCTATCACCCATCTCCTCCCACTTTTAACTGTATGACTGTGACCTTGTTGCTGGTATCCTTAGGATTTATATTGACTGTTTCCCAATGACTATCATTAAGTGTTGTATCTTATGATTCTTGACGAATGTATCTTTTCTTTTATTTACTCCGAGAGCATATGCACCAAGACAAATTCCTTGTGTGTCCAATCACACTTGGCCAATAAAAATTCTATTCTATTCTATTCTATTCTATTCTATTCTATTCTATTCTATTCTATTCTATTCTATTCTATTCTATTCTATTCACAAAAGTGACTAACAAGCAAGGACTGGAGCCCATAACACCAGACATGTCACTGGAAGGCAAAATCACGAAACTGTGTCTCACTTTGGCCATGTCATGTTGGAGAAATTCACTAGGGAAAGCAATTATGTTTGGAAGAGTCAGTGGTAAAAGGAAACCAGGTCATCAAAGAACATGGTGGCTGGACATCATCGAAGCTGACATCAGCCAGAGCATAGAAAAACTCAAAGTAGTCCCAAAGGTGCTTTTTCAAGAAGCAACTGGACTTTCTGGTTTTTCTTTGAAGACATTTCACTTCTCATCCAAGAAGCTTCTTCATCCAAGAGTCATACAACAGATCCAGCCTTTGGTTAGAAAGAGCTACATGTACTCTGCACACAATACATAAAGTGGCCCAGACTATCACATTAGGAATTCTACTTCGCACATTTTATGCTAGATCAACTATGCTGTTGGTTTGATGGTTTGGTTTAATACTTCCCATTTTCAAGAGCAAGAAGGAGAAAATGGCTTTCAGGGTGAATTGTGAGACTGTGAACCATGCAGCGCTTCAGGTTTTGAACACCAAAATGCCCCTTGGAGCATGCCCAAATGCCCAGGCTGCACCTGTCTGCAGCTTCTGAAATCAAATCTGTCTACAGCTTAGGTTGTTAAGACTCTCCTTGCCATCCAGATACACCGTTAGTTAAGGCGTGTTCGTAGCTGTTTCTGATCTCCTGATGGTTTATGCAGATGCTGGCAACGTGCCATTTTATCGTTGCCAAGGGCTTGATGGATAATGGGAAATGACTTTTTCTTACTGAGAAACTGGCTCATTAGCATGAGGAAATGATCAAATTGCAGAGATGCGAAGAGTCGGTTTAGTAGTCATGGGCTCAGGAAAGATATCCGATGCGTCTGAGGAAGTGAGGTTAACGTCTCCCAGCGGTGAAGAGAGGAGTTAAAAATGGAAGGAAGAAACCGCTCCCGCCGTCTCCCACATGCCTGCGAGGCCTTCCAGCTTCCTTGAAACAAGCCATGGAATGCTATTAAACTGCACGCTGAGGAGAGCTAATAATCTGTTGCTACATTAAACATTATTATTTCCTGTATCTCACCAGTGATTTTTATGAGTATGCCACTGAGCCCACCTACAAGTAAGCGGCAGCTCCCTGAAATATGAGCCGTTTCAGCTACAAAGGAAAGGTACTCGGACTACCAGGGCAATCCTATTTAACTTCAACTCATGTGACCGAAGCCGGCTGCATCCACGCCCTGCAGGTATGTCCACGCACCCTTGCCTTCGAAGATGGTCACAACTTGTAGTCGTTGGTGGCAACACTTATTGATAGAGTTTGAGTCCAAAATGATTGTTCTTGTTGCATCGTCAAAGGAACCAAGGAAATCCCCAAAGTGCCTTTTCCAGAACGCAATAGGACCTTCTTGTTTTTCTCCTTGAAAATGTTTCGCTCCTCATCCAAGATGCTCTTCAGTTCTTGGGTGAGAAGCTAAATGTTTTCAAGGAAAAAACAAAAACAAAACCCAAGAAAGTCCAGTTGCCTTTTGGAAAAGCACCTTTGGGACAACCGTGACCTGGATGATTGAGAATCCCCATAGACACTAAACCAAGGAAATTCACAAGGAACCCCAAAAAACAACGAAAATACTTACACAAATAGTCACGTCATTGCTCCAAAGCAGAGGTCTTCAAACTTGGCAGCTTTAAGACTTGTGGACTTCAACTCCCAGAATTCTCCAGTCAGCTATGCTGACTGGAGAATTCTGGGAGTTGAAGTCCACAAGTCTTAAAGCTGCCAAGTTTGAAGACCTCAGCTCCAAAGTAAGATAGTCCTACCATTTTGCTTGAAGGTATGACAATATGTTGGGTTGCCTCAGCCTTCTCTAACCTGTTGCCATCCATATAGGTGGGACTTCTACTTTGCTCATCCTGGTCAATTCTGGAGAGGGATTGCAGTCAGGGAAACAATTAGGGAAGATTGGATAAATATTCAGAAATTGATGGAGGGAAGCCAAGTTTCATGGTGTATAGGTTACCAGCAAAATGTGAAAAGCTGGCATTGTACAGAATGCCTAGGAAATCTATAGAATGAGTGACATTTTTATATAATGTATGGAATGTCTGGATTATTTTAACAAGTTATATACTTTGCCTGCGGGACACGGTGGCTCAGTGGCTAAGACGCTGAGCTTGTCGATCAGAAGATTGGCAGTTCAATGGTTTGAATCCCTAGTGCCACGTAACGGAGTGAGCTCCCGTTATTTGTCCCAGCTTCTGCCAACCTAGCAGTTCGAAAGCACATGAAAAATGCAAGTAGGAAAATAGGGACCACCTTTGGTGGGAAAGTAACAGTGTTCCGTGTGCCTTTGGCGTTGAGTCATGACCACATGACCATGGAGACGTCTTCGGACATTGGCTCTTTGGCTTAGAAATGGAGATGAGCACCGCCCCTAGAGCTGGAAACAACTAGCACGCATGTGTGGAGGGAACCTTTACACTTTTCCTAGGCACTGTATACAGGTAATACTCAACTTACGATCACAATTGAGCCCAACATTTCTGTTACTAACTGAGACAGTTTTTAAGTGAATTTTGCCCCATTTTACAACCTTTCTTGCCACAGTGGTTAAGTGAACCACTGTAGTTTTTTTAGTTAGTAACACAGTTGTTAAGTGAATCTGGCTTTGCTTGTCAGAAGGTCACAATAGGTGTTCACATGACCCTGGGGCATTGCAACCATCATAAATATGAACCAGTTGCCAAACATCTGAATTTTGATCTCATGACCAAGGGAATGTTGCAACGGCTGGAATAGAATAGAATAGAATAGAACAGAATAGAATAGAATTCTTTATTGGCCAAGTATGATTGGACACACAAGGAATTTGTCTTTGGTGCATATTCTCTCAGTGTATATAAAGAAAAAAATAAAATATATTCATCAAGAATCATAAGATACAACACTAAATGTGAAAAATGATCATAAGTCACCTTTTTCAGCATCGTCGTAACTTTGAATGGTCACTAAATAAATTGTTGTATGTCGAAGACTACCTGTAAATGACCTAGGCCAGGGGTCTGCAAACTTGGCTCTTTAAGACTTGTGGACTTGCTGGCTGAGGAACTCTGGGAGTTGAAGTCCACAAGTCTTAAAAGAGCCAAGTTTGCAGACCCCTGACCTAGGCATTATGCAAAATGATCAGAACAAATTATGACAAAAAGAAATCATGAAAATGGTTAAGGGTTAGCATTTATTGAAAAGAAGTATATGAAAATGCAAGAAGAAATGCAAAATAAAATTCAGGATTTTATTACTGTTAAAATCAAGAGAAAAAAAACCCCAGCACTGACCTACTTCTTGTAACAAAGAAGGATAGAATGGCATTTTAGTGGGAATATTTTACACTTTGCCAGTTTGCCTTTTGGTATTGCATAGAATGTCTATGAAATGTGTGAAGTAGTAAGTGTTTCATAATTTTGACGTTCCATTTTTGATATTCTATAAATTTCCTAGGCATGAGGACGGAGGTTCATCCCCTGAGCTTGTGGGTTGGTTTCCAAGTGTTTAGTTACCAGGCTAGGTGACATCTTCAGTGGAATTTAGGGGAAATCAGAGTTGGTGTTTAAGTCAGTGTTGGTGTTTAAGTGTGTTGTGCAAGGCACTGCTCGCTGCCTCCATCGCTCTCTCAGTGCCTTGTGCAGCACACTTAAACTTAGTGCGCTTCACAATGGGGGAGACGGCATCCCCTCCTCCTCCCCCTGGAGCCCATTACAATGTAGAGCATCAGCTGCAGCTGGGCTGGGCCAGTGTCTCGGGCGGGACAGAGAGAAAGTTGCGTGTCTCCCCCATTATCCCTCCCGCTCTGGAATATGGAGTGAGTGTCCATCCCCGCCATCGTCCTTACCTTTTCAGGCCATGCGAGGAGTGACTGGGAGCGGAGGGCGAGCGGTGGGGCCAGCCAGCCAGCAGGGAGCCACAGCAGGGAGACGAAAGAGCCGCATGCGGCTCAGGAGCTGCACGTTGCCGACACCCATTATAAGGGCTTCATAAAATGCCTAATTTTACACATTTATGGTAGCATATACATTGTATTTTTCAGTGCTGAAGGCCAGATTTCTATTATTCCTCTTTGGAGGTGACAGGTAACTTTCCTCAGATCTGGGCTTCTGCTCTATACTATAGGTAGTCCTCAATTTGTGACCGAAACTGAGCCCAGAATTACAGTCATGAGTAGTGCCAGTTGTTAAAGCTGGTCATCAGGTAACCAGGCCTGATTTTACAGCCTTTTTTGTGGTGGTCGTTAAGCAAACACAGCGGTTGTGCATTGCCTGCAATTGAAATATCGCAGAGTTGCAAAGTAAACATTGGTTTCTGGCCAAAAAATAAAATAAAATTGTGTATCACAATCACATGATTGTAAATACAGTCCTGGTTGCTGAGCGCTCAAAATGCGATCTTGTGAGGAAGCACTCAGTGGAACTTTGAAAGTGAGTTGTAAATACCTTTGTTTTGGGTAGGCCGTAACTTCAAATGGGTTGCTAAGCAACTGGTATACGTCGAGGACTACCTGGAGTTTAATCAACAGTAACCTCACTAAAAGCTCAGAAGAGAGAAATTGACAGTTCGGGCACATTTCTATTTGCTTGCCAGTTGGCTTGCCAAATTTGGTCAAGCTAGGCCAATTTGAATAATTTCTCCAGATGTACTACCACGGTGAGAATGTCTTTTCCAATGTCATGCTGCCCGAATATATTAAACTCTTAGCATTAGTACCTACACTGGCTGGGACTTCTGGAAGCTGGAGTCCCAAGAGATCTGGAAAGGAATGTTGTTCAAAGGAAACAGGAATTCTCCTCTTTTAACTTTGCTTACAGAAATTTCAAACTTTCACAGTTCAGGACTGCAAAAAATAATAATTCAGAATATTCACTTTGACTCACTGCCTATTCACTCCTTATAGACCAGGGATGGTATTGACTTACCTTCCCTACCAGTTTGCAAATGTGTGCGCCATCTTCTGTGCATGCACAGAGCCTCAAAAACGTGAAAAAATGGGACGTCATGATGTCCGCACGGGTGGGGCATCCAGCAGTTGCCTCTACCAGTTCGCCCAAACTGGATAGAACCGGCTGAATTCCACCACTGTTATGGACCCCTGACTGTTCCTCTCAGTCACAATTCCAGGTCCGTTGTAAGAAAATGTACTCCCACGGATGCAGAATGTATTTATTTTTCCTTGACTTGAAAGCATCTAATTTGTAGACCTGCGACTCTGTTTCAAGCATAGATTGCCGTACACTTCTATGAGAAGGGGCATGATGGTTCAGCGGTTAAAGACGCTGAACTTGTCAGCTGGAGAGCTGGCAGTCTGGGTTTGAGACCCGAGCTCCATGCAATGGGGTGAGCTCCTGCCCACTTATTTCCCCCAGCTCCTGCCCACTTAGCAGTTCAAAAGCATGCAAATGCAACTAGATTAATAGGTACCACATTGGAGGGAATGTAACAGTGTTCTGTGTGCCTTTGGCGTATAGCCATGCTGGCCACATTTGAAATTGTCTTCAGACAACTCTGGCTCCCTCGAATAAGAAATGGAGATGAGCAGCATGCCCTAGTCAGACATGATTGGACAGAGAATCCTTTATCTTTTTACACTTTTTTGTGCTTAAGGTAAAAGTAAGGGTTCCCCTCACACATATGTGCTAGTCGTCGCTGACTCTAGGGGGTGGTGCTCATTTCCGTTTCAAAGCCGAAGAGCCAGCGCTGTCCGAAGACATCTCCGTGGTCATGTGGCTGGCATGACTCAACACCAAAGTTGCACGGAACGCTGTTACCTTCCCACCAAAGGTGGTCCCTATTTTTTCTACTTGCATTTTTACGTGCTTTCGAAACTGCTAGGTTGGCAGAAGCTGGGACAAGTAACGGGAGCTCACCCTGTTACACAGCAGCACTAGAGATTCGAACTGCTGAGCTGCCAACCTTTCGATCGACAAGCTCAATGTCCTAGTCCCTGAACCACTGCGTCCCCTTTTTTGTGCTTAGTGGATGGTTATTTGGATGACTAACCATACCAGGATGATACATGGTTTAAATAAATCTGTAGGTCTGAGTGGTTTGGAGACTAAAACATATGAAGAACGATTGCAGGAACTGGGTATGCCTAGGCTAGAGAAAAGAAGGATGACATGATAGCATTATTCCAGTATTTGAGGGGCTGCCACAAAGAAGAAGGCATATTAGATATGTTTGCTGCCTTATTTTCCAAACACTACAAGGCAGGACAAGAAACAATGGATGGAAACTAATCAAGGAGAGAAGCAACCTGGAATTAAGGAGAAACTTCCTAACAGTGAAGACAATTAACCAGTGGAACAGTTTGCCTTCAGAAGTTGTGGGTGCTTCATCACTGGAGGTTTTGAAGAAGAGACTGGACCATCACTTGTCTGAAATGGTATAAGGTAATGATGGCTAACCTTTTTGCCGTCGCGTGCCAAAAGCGTGGGAAGCGTGTGTGGGGGGGTGTTGTGCGCATATGTGCCCACACCCATAATGCAATGTCCCCCCATGCGCCACGCCACCCATGAATGCATGCATGATCCACCACATGCTCCCCCACCCCTGTGCATGTGCACGCGACCCTCCTGCTCCCTCACTATCCCCCTGCGCATGTATGCACGACCTCCTGCAGCCCGTTTTGGGCCTAGTAGGCTTCCCTGAAGCCTCCTGGCACCAAAAATGGGCCGCGGGGAGGGGGGGAGAATGCCATACCCCCTACAGCCCATTTTGGTGCTCCCCCCAAGATTTCCCCTTCCCCGCGCATGCGGACGCATCTCCCACATGCGCCCTGCCCCTGTGCCAGAGACCCGAAAATCAACTGGCTGCTGGGAGGCATGCGCGGAATGGCGGCAGAGCTGAGCTGAGCAACGGCTTGGGTGCCCGCAGAGAGGGCTCCACATGTCACCTGTGGCACATGTGCCATAGGTTCGCCATCACGGGTATAGGGTCTCCTGCTTGGGCAAGGGGTTGGATACTAGAAGATCTCCAAGCTCTGTTCTGAATGAATGAATCTTTTCATAAAGTTCCTCCCTTAACCGTTTGCTCCTTTCCCTCTTACGCTCTAGGTTAGTGTTATCTTCCTTCCCAGCTCACCCCTTTCGCTCAGTTACATTTAAAGAGACTTCATTTTGTTCATTTGAAAATCCTTTTTTCCCCACATGAAAGCAACTACTGCGATTGGAGCAATGGGTCTGTATGCTCACTGTCAAGAGCTGAACTGGGGGAAGAGAGGCTTAAAAATGGGGTCACCCAAAAATGTTTTTTTTAAAAAATAAAAGGATGTCTTCTGAGCAAGAACCGCCTGAACATGGAGGACTTTTCTCTCTTCTTTTCAAAATATGCAGCGGGCGCCATATTTTAATAACCAATCCTGGCTTGCATTTAATACTTGTATTATCCTCTTAGCAGCAGGCTTGCAAAACAGCATGTCTGTCTCTTGACTGCTATGTAGTCTTTTTATGTTGCTACTTCTGGAAAACTCTTATCACATCAAAATTTGCCTCGTGAGGCCGAAGTAACCCCTTTCTCCTGCAAAAACAATAATAAAACACAGTGGGATGCATAGTCTTGTTACGAGGAGCACATCGCTTCGCCTTAATCATTTACCGTAAAGACAATGATATTCTGAAATAGATTAGAAAACTTGGAATTGTGGAAGGAGTAGGCAAAAGGAAAAATACTGCAAAATCTCCATTCCCTCCCTACTACAGGGGAAGGATGCTGCAAAATCTCCATTCCCTCCCTACTACAGGGGAAGGATGCTGCAAAATTTCCATTCCCATCCCACTCCAGAGGTAGGATACTGCAAAATCTCCATTCTCTCCCCACTCCAGGGGGAAGGATATTGCAAAATCTCCATTCCCATCCCACTCTGGGGCCGTCCAGAAGTGGTATTTGCCGGTTTTCTGAACTGCTCAAAATTTCTGCTACCGGTTCTTCACAACCTGTCAGAACCTGCTGAATTTCACTCCTGAAACCTACAAAATATCTTTGGGGTGGGGTGGGAGGAAAAGCCAGGGAATCTCAGCTCTGTAATCCTTGTGCGTAATTTTCTAGCCATTTGACAGATTCAGATTTGGTGAATTTATTAAAAAATTGGATTGTACAAGAAGCATAAGGTCTAGTTGACTTTCTGTTTCTTTCTCTCTCTTTCTCTCTGCCCTAAAGAGCCTGTAATTGGCTTGAGGGCTTCAAACGTCTTGCTTGCCTTCACCACAGTACAAGTAAAAATTAATTACCCCAGCAAGCAGCTGCGGTGCTTCTAACACAAGGGTGTCAACACGCTTCATCTTTCCGAATGGTAGATTCTAGGCTAGGCTGATGCTAGATGAGACTGTTGCCATAAACATGATTTGTGAAGCTCATTAGCAACTAGACCTAATTGACTTCCCTTCGCTTTATAGCAATATTAAAAAAATAAGGTTCTGATACAATGATAATTTTTTTTATGTCTTCTAGGATGTAATCTCCACCACTGTAAATCTGGATTTAAAAGTAAGAACAAAGTATAAATGTAGAACCATACATATTCTATCCAGATAGGATGTGGATCGGTGGTGGAATTAATTTTTTTTTACTACCGGTTCTGTGGGCATGGCTTGGTGGTTGTGGTAGGGGAAGGATACTGCAAAATCTCCATTCCCATCCCACTCCAGGGGAAGGATACTGCAAAATCCCCATTCCCACCCCACTCCAGGGGAAGGATACTGCAAACTCCCCGTTCCCTTCCCACTCCTGCGGGAAGGATACTGCAAAATCTCCATTCCCATCCCACTCCAGGGGAAGGATACTGCAAAATCCCTATTCCCACCCCACTCCAGGGGAAGGATACTGCAAAATCCACATTCCCTCCCCACTTGGGGGAAGGGTATTGCAAAATCTCCATTCCCACCCCACTCTGGGGCCAGCCAGAGGTGGTATTTGTCGGTTCTCCAAACTACTCAAAATTTCCGCTACCGGTTCTCCGGAACCTGTCAGAATCTGCTGAAATAGCACCCCTTGATGTGGATGTGGAGATATTATGAAGAACAGTTGGCGGATTTGGGTTTGACTAGTCTAGAGAAAAGAAGGACCGGAGGGACATGATAGCAGCATTCCAGTATTTGAGAGGCTGCCACAAAGAAGGGGGATGGGGTCTACTTATTTTCCAAAGCACCAGAAGGCAAGACAAGAAACAATGGATGGAAACTAATCAAAGAGAGAAGCAGCCTGGAATTAAGGAGAAACTTTGCAACAGTGTGAACAGTTAACCAGTGGACCAGTTTGCCTTCAGATGAGGGTGCTTCATCACTGGAGGTTTTTAAGGAGAGACTGGACAGTCACTTGTCTGAAATGGTATAGGATCTCCTGCTTGAGAAGGGGGCTGGACTAGAAGACCTCCAAGATAGCAATAGCACTCAGACTTATATACCGATTTACAGTGCTTTACAGCCCTCTTTAAGCGGTTTAAAGAGTCATCCTATTGCCCCCCAACAATCTGGGTCCTCATTTTACCCAACCACGGAAGGATGGAAGGCTGAGTCAACCTTGAGCCTGGTGAGATTTGAACTGCCAAATTGCAGGCAGCCGGCAGTCAGCAGAGGTAACCTACAGTACTGCACTCTAACCACTGCTCCACTGTGGCTCATAGATCCCTTCCAGCTTTTTTTCTGATTCTGATTCTGACTACAGGCTGATACAGCAAAAAAAAAGCAAAATATTAAACAGTCCTACCTTGTTTATGCTATGGCTTGATCTCCCAGGACTGCTTTTGGTAAGAATGTAAAAGTAATTTGCTAAAACAGTCTCTGTTTTGGTACGAAGAGCAATATGGATAGAATCTACTGGTATCCATCTTTGTCCTGGTTATCATTATTATTAGTGAGGGCGCTCTCTGAGTTTGCTTGTTTGCTTGCAGATGTTTCATTACCCAAACTAGGTAACATCATCAGTGATAGTCACAGTACTTGGATAATCTGCAAGAAAACAAGCAAGCTCAGACAGCACCAAGGACCCCTCATGTCAACCCTGAGCTACAATTATTCTCCTTTATTAGTAATATTATTAGTGTGTGGCATTCTTACAGTAGCTAGGAGACCACAATGGTATTTCAGAGTAGTAGTTTGGCTTGCCAAGGTACCAGCTCTGTTATAGGACATCCTTGCGCACTTCCCAAGGTGTGCCACAGGAGGGTGAACTGACTTTGCACCAGAGAGAAAGATGAGAAGCTCTTTCTGCAGCATCACCCAAGATCCACTCCCTTTCTAGAGCTGCCTTGCAGTGCAACCGGGAAGGTTCAAGAATCTGACTGCCTGTAAAAAACACTAGCTCATCTTCCCACCAAAGAGGCACCAAAGAGGCATCTATCTATGGTGCATAGAACATGCTTTCAAACAGTTAGATCAGGGCTGTCAAACTTGCTGTCAAATCACAAAGGATCCCTGGTCTGCTCTCGAGTTAGGAAATGGAAAACTGGCAAAATGGCACAGCAGCCAAAGAAAGATGCACATTCCAAGCTTGTCTCTCTCAAGGCTGTATTCCAGGGTTACCTACAGCAGCTGAAGGGGAGTGACCTCTACAACCCACGAAATTGCTCCATTGGCGAATATGATTGATGACACATCCTAGGGGGAGGGGAGAAACAGGGTCATAATTGGAGCATAAATTACGTAGGGTCAGAGCTGGCTTCACTTGGGAATGTGCCGACATAAAGGTCCTAATAAATAACTGGATTTCTTTTGAAGCTTGGCTCGAGACTCATGATTTAATTTAGGGCATCCATTGGAAACCTGACACTTGCAGCCCGTGGGCCAGATGCATTATGCACTGGCCACACCCACACTTGGTTTAGAGAAGGGGAAAAAAGTTGTGATATGTCACATAATGCTGCTGTGACAATGCTAGTTTGACACCCCTGTGTTAGAGGGACAGAAGTTGAAGCAAGTAACAAGAGCACACCCTGCTATGCAGTGCTTGGGCTCAAACTGCTGGAACTGAGACCAACTCCAGAGTTTTTAGTCATTGAGACACCATACCTTGTTTCTCCTGGTGAAAATCTGAAAAATAATAAAAAGAGCATTTCTCTTGAGGTCTGCATGGCCCTAACCATCCTATTCTCCATGAAGACTTTTTTAAAAATCAGACTTTTCTAAGGTGCCCGGAAACAGGCTAATCATGAGTCTGTTGGTATGTTACAGTCTTCTTTAAAAAAAGTTTTTGTATTCCCTAGGCAGAAGTCTATTCTTTTTGCTTTTATTTTGCTGTTATATTGTGCTTTTAATTCTCTTTGTATGTTGTCCTGAGTCGGGCAATGATTAGGTAGCCTTCCAAATCCAATAAATAAAACAAATAAAGAAAAACCATTTGCTCAGGGACAATGGACCTGAAAAAAAGGAGCGTAAATTTCTGGATGGGGCATAAAAAACGGGAAAGCTACATTAAAAAATGTAATTATTACTATTCCTCATTCCACAAGAGCGGTGCTGGGTTCTGTGGGAGTACCAAAAGTCATACACAAAAAGCGTTCAGGGTAGGAAAAAATTCCTATTCAAAGTTCTTCCAGATAATTTAAAATTGCTTCCAAATGGTTGGTTGTGAAATTTGGCAATGCTGTTCTGGAAAAGTCATGGTACTGTTATGTAATAACGATGGGAAGGAAGTTAAAAAACCTTGGATGAACACATGTGGTCTGTTAGAAGAAAAAAATTACTGTATTTTTTGGATCATAAGACGCTCCAGACTATAAGACACACCTACCTTTTTTGGGGAGGAAAACAAGAAAAAAAAATCTGCCTCTGCCTTCCAGCAATTTGCCTCCTTGCAGCAAAAAGCAAACAGCGGAAGCTGGTGGCAATAGACAATGGCAATCCCTGCAGCCTGAAACAGCTGATGGTTGGGAGGCTGATCCAACCGACAATCAGCTGTTTGTGCTAATCAGGCTGTGCTGAAACGGGCTATTTGCTGTTTGCTTCAAGGAGGCAAATTACTGGGAGGCAGAGGCCAAAGGGTGGGGGCTGGTGGGTGGGTGGGGCTACTACATTCAGTGTATCAGATGCACCCAAATTTTCTCCCTCTTTTAGGGGGAAAAAGTGCATCTTATACTCCGAAAATACGATATATTTTACTCAGAAACCATCACATTAAAATGCTGCCCATTTTTTTGTCCTAGGCTTCCTCCTATGGCGAACCTATGGCACGCATGCCAGAAGTGGCACGCAGAACCATCTTTCCGGGCACACCAGCCATCACCTCATTGATCTTCCAGTTTCCAGTGCATGCGTGCCTGCCGGTCAGCTGCTCTTCGCACACACATATGTGCCAGAAACTGGAAGACCAGGTGACCGGTGCACATGTGCACGCTGGAAACAGTGTTGTGACTCCGGCTCCCGAGCCTGTCCTCACGGAGGAAGATGACTCTGAAAGTGATGGAGAGGAGCTGACAAGGCCTCCCTCTCCAGGACCCTCCTTTCTGGCAACACCTTAGGTTCCAGCTGAAGGCCAGGAGGAAGGCATGTCGGAGTATCCACTAATAGGGAGTGATGAAAATCAATCTTGGATTGATCCCAGGCAGCATCGGAGGGAGAGATGTGCGCAGCAAAGGAAGAGGTGTGGAAGGGCCAGAGACTGCTGAGTCACTGAGCCATGCCCCACAGGGGATAAAAGTGGGTGGGGTTGCTCTACAGGCTCTGTGACGGACAAAAACTGCATATCGTGAGTTTCGGATGGGATATATTTCGGAATTAAGGCTTGGACTTTGTGAATGACTTCTGACTACTCTTTGAACTCTTGGTTGCTCCAGCAATGGATTACAGATATGCTGACTCCTGTTTCTAGAGGTGATAAACTTGGCAGGCATTCGGAAAGTAGCTGCCAGCACTTTTATCTGCTAAAGGGATTCAGGTCAGCTTGTAAAAATAAATTACTGGTAGACATCGTTTGCTCATGTGTCTTCCTATGTGAGGTGGGGGGACAGAACAAACAGGAAGCTCAGCTTCCCGGCACGTGCGTGTATGCTGGAGAGCTGCTGTTCCAGTTTCTGGTGCTCCCCTGTGCACGCACACACGCTTCCGTTTTGGCACCCACTGCCGAAAAGGATCACCAACACTGTCCTATAATGTTTGTTGATGATAGGAGCCCTTGTGGTGTGGTACAATATTGCAGGCCAACTCTGCTCACAGCCTGGAGTTTGATCCTGATAAGGCTCAAGGTTGACTCATTCTTCTGAAGTCAGTAAAATGAGGACCCAGACTGCTGGGGGCAATTTGCTTACATTGTAAACTGCTCAGAGAGTGCTGTAAAGCACTGTGGAGCGGTATATAAGTCTAAGTGCTGTTGCTATTGCTATTCTATTGTCCTCAGCTCTGATTTGAATTGTCTTCCGTTTAGATACTCCCAATGCTTACATTTCATGGACAACACAGTATTTTACAGCAAAATGTAGTTTCTGGATAGTCTTAAAAAAAAGAGCTACATTTTATGGAACTCTTGCATAGTTCTCTGTGGTTTACCTCTGATTAACTCGAAATCAACCATGCCTGGTTGAAAAACCAGTATATTTTAATTCAGAATTTCTGGGCTCCCGATCGTTTTATTTAAGAATTAAATTAAAACAATGGAAACCCTTCCAGGCTGATTTGAACGTATCTCCCCGTGTTGCTAATCTCTCCTCGTACTCGATGTTCATTTTTATATTTGATCCTTTGAAAACGGACACCCTTCTGCAATGCTTCATTTGAAGTTCAGCACAATTGTCCTTGCTTCAGTAACTTTCATATTAAATTACAACTATTAGCATTTGTTCCTCGCCCTAAAGGGAACCGATAAAAATCACCTAACATAATGAAGTTGCCTTCAATAGCAGTGAGGCTTCATTTATGGGAATACATCTAATATAGTTGAAATGCACACTGAACGGGCTGCTTCTGGAATGGGGTGTCCCAAAGCCCAAATTGCTATTCCTAATCTATTTAATGAACTTGTGCAGCAGCAACAGAATTTGTGCTATATTTTAAAAAAGGCTTGTAGGCCTTCATAAAAGCCACGGGAAGCATGCAAAGGCAATGTTAACCTAGGTCTATGTTTACACCTGCATTCACATCCATACTATAGAATAGAATAGAATAGAATAGAATAGAATAGAACAGAACAGAACAGAACAGAACAGAACAGAACAGAACAGAACAGAACAGAATAGAATTTTTTATTGGCCAAGTGTGATTGGACACACAAGGAATTTGTCTTTGGTGCGTATGCTCTCAGTGTGCATAAAAAGAAAAGATACGTTTGTCAAGAATCATAAGGTACAACACTTAATGATAGTCACAGGGTACAAATAAGCAATCAGGAAATAATCAATATCAATATAAATTGTAAAGATTACCAGCAACAATAGTCATACAGTCCTAAGTGGAAGGAGATGGGTGATGGGAATGATGAGAAAATTAATAGTAGTGCAGATTTAGTCAATAGTTTGACAGTGTTGAGGGAATTATTTGTTTAGCAGAGTGATGGCATTTGGGAAAAACTGTTCTTGTGTTTAGTGTGCAGTGCTCTATAGCGTCGTTTTGAGGGTAGGAGTTGAAACAGTTTATGTCTAGGATGTGAGAGGTCTGTAAATATTTTCACAGCTCTCTTTTTGACTCATGCAGCATACAGGTCCTCAATGGAAGGCAGGTTGTTTTTTCTGTAGTTCTAATTATCCTCTGAAGTCTGTCTTTCTTGTTGGGTTGCAGAACCAAACCAGACAGTTAAAGAGGTGCAGATGAGAGGCTCAATAATTCCTCTGTAGAACTGGATCAGCAGCTCCTTGGGAAGTTTGAGCTTTCTGAGTTGGCACAGAAAGAACATTCTTTGCTGTGCTTTTTTGATGACGTTCTTGATGTTAGCTGTCCATTTTAGATCTTGCAATATGGTAGAACCTAGAAATTTGAAGGTCTTTACTGTTGATACTGTGTTGTCTAGTATTGTAAGAGGGGGAAGTATGGAAGGGTTCCTCCTAAATTCTACCACCATTTCTACAGTCTTGAGTGTGTTCAGTTCCGGATTCTTCCGGTCGCACCACAAGGCTAGTTGTTCAACCTCCCATCTGTATGCGGATTCATCATTGTCTCAAATGAGACTGATCACTGTTTGTCATAAGCGAACTTCAGTAGTTTAACAGATGGCTCGTTAGAGATGCAGTCATTGGTATACAGAGAGAAGAGAAGTGGGGAAAGCACACAGCCTTGGCGCGAGTGGGGGGGGCTGTGCTAATTGTACAGGTATCTGATGTGATTCTGCTTAGCTTCACCTGTTGCTTCCTGTTTGTTAGGAAGCTTATGATCCACTTATACTGTAGCTGGTTTAGCTTAGTTAGAAGAGTATCTGGAATGATGGTATTGAATGCTGAACTGAAGTCTACAAAAAGGACCCTTGCGTAGGTCTTTGGCGATTCAAGATGTTGTAGGATGTAGTGCAGAGCCATATTAACAGCATCATCTGTTGATCTATTTGCTCGGTATGCAAATTGCAAGGGGTCTAACAGCAGATCCCTGATGGTTTTCAAGTGGGACAGTGCTAGCCTTTCAAAGGTTTTCATGACTACAGATGTTAGAGCAACTGGTCTGTAGTCATTCAGTTCCTTGATGGTGGGCTTCTTCGGCACTGGGATTATATAACCCCCCCTGTTTCCTAATCTATTTTTGTCTAATCAATAAAGCAGGGCAGGAAGCTTCTTTCTCTGCCTGGGGCTGCACTTTTCATCTGTTTCTTAAAATGCAGCCTCCGAGGCTTGTAGAAAATATGCTGGGGATCTATGGGTGTCATCAGAAAAAATATGGCTGAAAAAATGGTATCTTAATTTTTGGTAAGATTTGTGTGCAACTTTTTAAAACTAAAAAAAAAGTGCTCCATATTATTAACAGGTCCACACCTATATTTAAAAGCTCCTATTCCTTCTGTCTGTGAAGCCCAGCTGCTGTGGCCTAGAGGTGGACCTCTTGCCTCACAAACAGAAGGTTGTGAGTTCAATCCTAGGTTGAGGCAGATGCAGGGGGTTTGACTAGATGACCTGCTAGGTACTTTCCAACTCTAATCATCTGTTAAACACCTGCAGTTCTCAAAATTATCCAAAATGTGTAATTTATGGGAATTACTCTTAAATCTCTTAATTATGATCATTCTTTTTTTAGAGAGTAGATTTTGCAAAACAGGAGATAAACAGAGAGGGGGAGGGTCAAAAATCAGAAGATCATGCCTGATATGACTTCAGTAACAGAGTTGTTAATGCCTGGAATGCACTACCTGACTCTGTGGTCTCTTCCCAAAATCCCCAAAGCTTTAACCAAAGACTATCTACTATTGACCTCACCCCATTCCTAAGAGGTCTGTAAGGGGCGTGCATAAGAGCATCAGCGTGCCTACCGTTCCTGTCCTATTGTTTCCTTTCATTATATCCAATTAATATAGTTATTACATACTTATATATACTGTTGTGTTTGACAAATAAATAAATAAATAAATAAAAATAAATATGAACTAAGAAGATTTTCAGCCGATTTGCTTAGCTCACTTATAATGCAAAATTATAATGAACTAGTAAAAAGAAAAGAAAAGAAAAAGAAAAACCTTTAAATTTTGTTTTTTATCTGCAGAGAAGAAAACTTTTATGCCCTTTCCCCCTTTGGAATGTATATACACATTTTCTCCAGCATGCATTTAGCCAGATAAAAATCAATTTTTGTGGCATTCTCACTCAATTGGATGGAAAACAAATGGTTCTTGACAAAAAAAAAAAAAAGAGAGAATGGAGGTGAAATGCTTATGGATGGAGGGGTAGATTCTTGTGAGAGATTTAAAGGCTGCCTGCGCCTGTGTTTCATCAATCAACCCTCCAGTTGTTTGCATTGTACAGCCAACTTGCCAGTCATCTGTAACCTCCCTGGCTTCTCACATTTCCATTTAATCCCAATAGGAGACATCAGGAGGAAATGTTTACCTGGAGACTTTTTGAGATCGAATGCCAGGCCAAATAGCTATTGTTTGAGAAACTTCAGAAATTCAGAATAATACTTTAGATTAGGGAGACTTCTACCTCTCTTCAGTTTGAGCTGAAATGAAGTGTTTTGAGGGCATCAGCTTCTCTCTCTCTCTCTCTCTCTCTCTCTCTCTGTCTCTCTCTCCTCTCTCTGTTTCTCTCAGTGTTGTGGTCCGCCAGTAGCCTGTGGAGCAGAGTCGGACAGTGAGGAGGTTGGGGAGGACAATGGGTCAGTCCTGGAGTCAGGGGAAGGCCCGGATGAGGGCTTTGCATCAAGGCAGAGATGGGGCCAGGACTATCTGGGAGTGATGCGCAGACTCTGGAGCCTCCAGAGGCAGAGAGCAGAGAGGCAGAGGAACAGGAGGAGCTTATTCCTAGTTCACGCATGCAAAGACCTGCCAGAAGGCAAGAGCAGCTGATAAGAACAACTCGGGAGTAAGGCCAGGAATGATTGGCCCCTCCCATAAGGCTTAAAAGAGCAGCAATGGCTCTTGGGCTGTTTGTAGGAAAGCAGTGTTGCTGCAATTGTTTCTTGTTGGCATCTCCTGGTTCTGAACTTCGTGGGGTTCTTGCCAAGAAAAGCCTTTGGCAGGATGCCAAAGAAAACAAAAGTTTGTGATAAAGCCAAAAGACTTTTCTGAAGGACTTTGTTTTGGATTTAATTTGGACTAAGCTGAGAATGAAGTAATTCTCAGCTGTTCTAATAAAATATGTTTGTTTAGGACTGATTCTGTCTGGTAATAACTACTTGGGGCTAGGTCACAACACACACTCTCTCTCTCCCTCTCTCTCTCTCTCTCTCTCTCTCTCTCTCCTCTCTATCTCTCTCTCTCTCTCTCATCAAGTCAATGTTGAAGTTACCTTAACTTAGTTACCTTAACAATAAAAATATTCCTATAAGAGCTGTATTCCCTCAAGTTTCGATATTATAAAAAGAACAATAAAAAGGTAAAGGTTTCCTCTGTCTAGTCATGTCCGACTCTAGGAGGTGCTGCTCCAGGGATGAAATGCTACCGGTTTGGACCAGTTCTCCCAAACCAGTAGCATAACATGCTACCAGTTTGGACGAATCGGTATTTCCAATGATCAGCTGGGTGACAATCAGCTGTGACATGCAATTTATATTAGCTAGAATTGTCAGATTTCCTGCCTTCTAGCTAATCTAAATCATGTGGCACAATGGATTCCCCCTCGCTGTTCTACTTACCTTTGCATACTCAGAAGGCTTCAAAATGTTCCTTTTTTAGTGATGTGTGGGTGCATCTTAGGCACAGTGTACGCTCAGTAGCAGACTCACAGAACCGGTAGCAGACTTCAGAGGATTTCACCGCTGTGCTGCTCATTTATGTTTCTTGGCTGAGGGAGCCAGCCTTGTCCAAAAATATTGTCTGTGGTCTTGAGCCAGCACAGCTATACGCCAAAGACATACAGAATGCTTCTACTTTACCACAAAAGTGGTACATATTAATCTACTTGCATTTGCATGCTTTCAAACTGCTCAGTGGGCAGGAGCTGGGGCAAGTAATGGGAGCTCACTCCTTTGTATGGCACTCAGGTCTTGAACCTGGGCTATCAGCTCTCCAGCTGACAAGCTCAGCATCTTTAACCACTGAGCCAACTCCAAATCTTAGCGAAATACTTCTCTTCTGCTCATCAGATATGTGATAAATGGTCAGAACTGTTACTTCATGTCTGTGCTTCAGGATCATTCAATGCCAGTCTGCAATGGATCTTGGGGGGAGGGTAGATGCTTGGGGGAAAGTGAAACTAATGGAAAGAAGCATGCCTCTCAGAGACCATTTCCTTGGGAGAAGAATGCAGCTGCAAGAGTTACTGGTTCAAAACACCTCTTTTAAAACTGATTGGACAAAGACTAAGTGCTCAGTCTTTGTTAACAGTAATGGCTCATACCCGACATTCCCCAACCGCACCAACAACGACCTAACACATATAGAGTTCACTGAAGAAAATGTTGAAAAAGCTCTTCGCAATCTGAAACCATTTCTATCTATAGGACCTGATGGACTATGTGCATACTTCTTAAAAAAGCTTTCCACTAATATAGCAGAACCCCAAGCATAATTTTTGGAAAAGCCTTCACGACCAGTTCCCTTCCCAAACTTTGGTCACTAGCCACGGTCATCCCTGTCTTCAAAAAAGGAGACCCCAGTTTAGTTGAAAATTACAGACCAATCTCTCTATGCTGCGTCACCTGTAAAGTTATGGAATCTATCATCAACCAATCCATTATCCTCCACCTAGAAACAAACAATCTACTCTCTAATAAACAATTTGGTTTCAGAAAAAAATTATCATGTAACTTACAACTTCTTCACTGCAAAAACATATGGACTACAAATCTTGATCAAGGCAAAACAATAGATGCAATTTACATAGACTTCTGTAAAGCTTTTGACTTGGTGGTACATGACAAACTTCTCCTAAAACTAAAATCTTACGGCATCTCCGGACCCCTCCACAACACAACTGGATAACAGCGTTCCTGTCAAACAGACAACAAGTGGTCAAAATAGGCAGTGCCCTATCACATCCTGTTCCTGTCAATAGCGGCGTTCCCCAAGGCAGTGTTCTTGGACCAACACTCTTCATATTATACATTAATGATCTCTGTGACCATATTAAAAGTAATTGTATTCTTTTTGCTGACGATGTCAAACTATTTAACACTACCAACAATACAGCTACCCTTCAAAAAGACCTTGACTTTGTGTCAGAATGGTCAAAAACCTGGCAACTCCAAATCTCAACCAGCAAATGCTCAGTCTTACACATTGGAAAAAAGAATCTAAACACTAAATACAAACTCGATGGACATTATCTTACAGATGACCTCCACCCTGTTAAAGACCTTGGAGTTTTCATATCCAATGATCTAAGTGCCAAAGCCCACTGCAACTACTTTGCAAAAAAGGCTTTAAGAGTTGTAAACCTAATCTTACGTAGCTTCTTTCCAGAAACACTACACTACTATCCAGAGCTTATAAAACATTTACTAGACCAATTCTTGAATACAGCTCGCCTGTCTGGAACCCATACCACATTTCAGACATCAGTACAATTGGACGTGTCCAGAAATATTTTACAAGAAAAGTTCTCCACTCCTCTGAATACAACAAAATACCTTATGCCACCAGACTTGAAATCTTGGGTTTAGAAAACTTAGACCTCCGCTGCCTTCAACAGGACCTGTGTTTACCTTGATGAACGTATCTTTTCTTTTATGTACACTGAGAGCATATGCACCAAGACAAATTCCTTGTGTGTCCAATCACACTTGGCCAATAAAATTCTATTCTATTCTATCTATTGCAATGTCCTTCCTGTTAAAGACTACTTCAGCTTCAATCACAACAATATAAGAGCAAGCAATAGATTTAAACTTAATATTAACCGCGTCAATCTTTTTTTTTTTATTCAAAAAGTTTTACAAAAAATCCCCCTTTCCCCAACCCCTCCCTTCACTAATACCCTCCCCCCTGGCTTCCCGGAAGAAGCACAAGGTATAGTTAAAAATAAAACAAACATATGCTAAGAAAATTTTCTCCCAAAACTATTATACCATTGTTCCCTCTCTAACTCTGACTTCCTCCTAAGATAACCAAAATCCTTCAAAAAAATAAAAAATAAAAATAAAAATTAACAATTAACAATAGTAAAATATATAAATCAATAGAACAAATTAATCCTAAAGTATTTAAAACCAGCTAAAGCATAAAAATCCAATCCAATTCAAAAAATATGTCCCTTATAACTTCTATAACCATATAATTTTCCCCCCATGTCTTTCTTACATAAGATCTTTTGAGAATATTCTATTTAAAATTTAGTGCAACACCTTATAAAATTTCAATACAGAAAATTACAATATCTATTCAACTTTAGTCCTTCCTCATCAAAATCCAGTATAGATCCAAATATCTAGTCTTTTATGATAGATATAAAACATATAATCAACCCATTTCTTCCAGATCTTCCTCACAAATTGTCTTTCCGGGACACTAATATTTTTGTCTGTTAATATTTTAAAAAAACCTTGTTTCAAGGATAATACTTTTGTCTCTTGCCATTTTTTTTGATGCATTAATCTCTGTCTTTCCTTCATTACTCCTTTTAAAAAGTCAATCACAATATTTCCTAGTAATTCCTTATGTCCAAGAATCCAAAATTATTGCCGTATATTCCATCAGTCCAAAAAGAGAACTCTTGGGAAACATTAAACTTGTGAGTCTTTTCCGTTCGAGGGACAATCTCCTGTAGCACAAATTCAGGCATTTCATCCAAACTATTTAAAGAAAACTTCTTTACATCAACTTGTTTCTTCACGATCAAATCTTCATATTTATCCACTTTTATTTGTATCTCCTCCATTCCATTTTCCGAATGATTGCACTGGTTAATTTGCTCCAAGCTCTCATCCAAAACGTCCCCATTTTTTATCAATTCGTATTTTTGAATAATTAAATACATACTTTCTGTGTAGTCCTGTATAAAGTCATGAATCCATTCTTCTGAAAGAACCTCCATGACAAAGTTCCTGCTGAGAATCCCCTTATAAAATACTTAAACAACGTAATATAATCCAACAGTCCACAGTCAAACACAATAAGATAAAATCTCCATTCAGTTTCGATTCAACAGCAAGGCTCCCTTTGATGTATCGCTCTGCTTTCAGTTTCTCTAAAACGAAACTGAAGGGGCGGGGGGAAATTTCTCTTTTTTTTAAAAAAAAGGTAGAAGTCAGAAAATCAAAAATACTTGCAAACCAATAATTGTTCACTCACGCTTCTTCCGTCTGCTTTTAGTAACCACAAAAAGAAACCAGTTGTTAGCAGAAGTGGACACCTTCCTCTTTTCCTGCTTTTTCAGGAGCGCAGTGAATACTGGAGGTTGGGGGAGGGTTCAGGGGGATTCGACCTTTCAGGACTTTGCATTACAAAAACAAAGCCCCTAGGGGAATCTACCACAATTCCCCCCCTTGCTCTTTCTCTCTCTTTCAACCAGAGAGAGAAATTAAGCCGGGATCAGCTGTTATCACCGGCTTTTACCATATTCAATGCGGAGTGCCATAAATTAGCACCCAGCGAGAAAGGTGGCGCCACCCAGAAGCCTTCAATCTTGATTCCAGAAAATATGACTTCTGTAACAGAGTTATTAATACTTGGAACACACTACCTGACTCTGTGGTCTCTTCTCAAAATCCCCAAAGCTTTAACCAAAAACTGTCTACTATTGACCTCACTCCTATTGTTTCCTTTCATTATATCCAATTAATATAGTTATTACATACTTATGCTTATATATATGCTTATATATTATAAATTATTTTCATGCTTATGCTTATATATACTGTTGTGACAAAATAAATAAAAATAAATAAAATATGTATATGTGTGTGTGTATGTGTATGTGTGTCAGGGGAAACCAGCCATGGAAAGTGTCTGGGAGGGAAAAGTTATACCAAGGGATTTGGTGCATGAACCTCAATTCTTGCTTCGCTTTACTGCATATCACTTGACCTTTAGTAAACTATACCTTTCTCAACAAATGGAATCAAGGATTGTTCTTGTTTAAAGGTTCAAATTGAGGCAGGACTGACATAAATTCAGATACAATTTGAAGTTGGAGATCTGACTAATCCAGAAGAAAAAAAAAAAAAAGAGGGGCTGCAGCTCCACTTATGCATAAGAATAATCCAGTGACAGCGTCTTTCAGGAAAGGAGAATATTTGTAGCTCAGGGTTGAAATGAAGGGACCCTGGTGCTCTCTAGCAGTAGCACTGATAATGTTGGTTTGGGTAAGGAAACATCTACAAGAAAAGAAAATGTTCAGAGAACAGCAAGGACTCTTCTGCGTCTCTCAGCTAAGGCACCTGGGTAAAGAATAGGGTAAAAGTGGTTTTTACTTTCAGTAATGAAATAACAGCCCATTATCCATCACAACAGGGACTTTTAATTTGACTTAAAGATTGGCACATGTACTAAAATATATTTGAAAACCTCTCAAACTATTCTTATTAAGACAAAAATCAGTGAAATTACCAGTGATAATTTGTTGACGTGAAGTAAAGGTCATTCGATCCTCTTGTTTTTATAATGTAGCCCTTGAATTACAGTGACTCATTCATTTGTTTGAAGCTATGAGGTACAATAGCCAATCCACATTTAAAAGGCATGGGAATTTAACACCTACGCCCATGCTTATCACACCCATAAAAGACAGGGGCCTCTGTGGCTCAGACTGGTAAGACAGTCTGTTATTAACACAGTGCTTGCAATTACTGCAGGTTCTAGTCCCACCAGGCCCAAGGTTGACTCAGCCTTCCATCCTTTATAAGGTAGGTAAAATGAGGGCCCAGATTGTTGGGGGCAATAAGTTGACTTTGTATATAATATACAAATGGATGAAGACTATTGCTTAAAACAGTGTAAGCCGCCTTCGGAGAAGGGCGGGATATAAATGCAAATAAAATTTAAAAAAAAACCAATGACAAAAACCATGTGCCTAACGAGGAAGTTCTTTTCTGATAAAGGAGATCACAAGCAAAATATTTCCTCTAAGTTCCTCCGTTCATAAAATCATGCATCACGCTCACATTTCCTCCACAAAGGTCTCAAGCAGGGGTGAAATGCTACCAGTTTGGGCGAAACGGAAGTGGTGGCGGATGGTTCAGGGAACTGGGAGTGGCGGCAGCATGAGGCTCCACCCACCTGCCCAGACATCGTTACTTTCTGGTTTTAACCAGAAGTACCTGTTTTTTACTCTCTGTGCATGCACAGAGGTTCCAAAATTGCACGTGATGTGTGTGCATGGCACACATACTTCTGAACCAGTAGGGACGGTAAGTAGATTTCACCCCAAGTCTCAAGTTCCTATAAAAATCTTGCTGCTGTGTCAGTTCATCCAAAACTACTAGTATTGTTTTTGGAAATCTTCTTTCCAGTTATCTCCTTTCCAGCAGCTCGTCTTGCATTTTGATTGCTTGCATTCTTTTTCTGGGCTCAGAAGCAAAGGGATCCAGGCCAGAGTGGGCTGCTGGGGGTTCGCAGGGGTTTGGGAGAACCTCTAGCTAACATTCTGGGGAGTTTGGAGAACCCCCAAATCCCACTCCTGGCTGGCCCAACCCACCCCCTCCCCTCCCCTCCCAGGAGCCCCCATGTGGCCCGTTTTGGATGCAGGTAAGTGCAGGGAATGTATGAAGGCTTGGGAAGGGCAAAAAGCGGGCCTACCGGAAGTTCAGGAAGGCCAGAAACAGGCCTCCGGAGCCTGGGGAGGCCATTTTTGCCCTCCTGGAGGCTCGAAGAAAGCCTCTGGAGCTCAGGGAGGGCAAAAATGCACCCCCCATGGTGCAGGAGGCCAACTAGGCCATGCCCACCATGGCCACACCCACCCAGTAACTGGGCAGAGAACCCCTTGCTAAAATTTTTGAAGCCTACCCCTGGATCCAGGGAAATTCTCCCAACAATGCAGTGCCGAAGGAAGGGACTTTTACAATGGTCCTTGAAGTTTTTAAAAACTTTCTGATAAGTGGTTTTGGGTAATGAAGGAAAAAAATTGGTAAGCTGTGAATTAAGACATTAAAACAGTGTTCCCTAACCTTTCCGGCTTTGCGGATTGATGTGGGGTTTTGGAGACAGAATGGTTACATGTGAGTGGTGGGGGCGCATGTGCCCATGCTGCTCCATTTGCACGAGCGGTGGGCACACCCATCCACTGCTTGCACAAATGGAGCTGCATGTGTGCACTCGCTTGCTGCTCACACAAGCGGAGCTGCACTTGTGCATGTGCTCACCCTCCACTTCCGCGGCCTGGTTTCAAATGGGTCAAGGCCGAGAAGTGGGCTGTGGCCTGAGGGTTGGATTGCATTAAAAGATACAAGACTCATAAGGTTGGAAGGGACCTTGGTGGTCTTCTGCTCTAATCCAGGGAGGAAAAGAACATGATCTGAGCCACGGTGGTGCAGTGGTTAGAGTTCAGTACTGCAAGCTACTTCTGCTGACTGCCAGCTGCCTGCAATTTGGCAGTTCAAATCTCAGCGGGCTCAAGGTTGACTCAGCCTTCCCTCCTTCTCAGGTGGGTAAAATGAGGACCCAGGTTGTTGGAGGCAATATACTGAATCTGTAAACCGCTTAGAGAGGGCTGTAAAGCACTGTAAAGCGGTATATAAATCTAAGTGCTAAGTGCTATTGCTATCTGTGTTCCCCGCTTCCTCCAATTCCTGCTATCGCCCACTATCCACCTCCTTACCACTATTTTCACTTCTTCCTTAAGAGGGAAAGACAGAATGTCTCCTGCAGCCAAGGGAACGTCTTAGCTGAGCAATCAAAAGCAAAACAATAGACGGTGATAGCTTTTTCCCATTTTGCCAGCTCTTTAGGAAGACAGAAACTCTTGTCAGTCATAAACGGAGACGAAGTGCTCAAAACAATGCTCAGATGAGGCTGCTGGGTTTCGCCTTTCGCCAACGACTCGTGAGCAATTGCTTTGATAAAGTTTGCCAACGACATAGCCAAACCACTTTAAGGAAGAAACATCACTGAAAAGACACCTCTCATTCTCTCTCTCTCTCATTTTTAGGAGCAATGAAGGTAAATAAATATATTAAATAGCTTTCCCCGTCAGCCACCGTCTGCCGACCACAATTTCACCAGTTATTGTCTAGTTTATAAATGTCATTAAATGATTTTTTTTTTTGCCCCTATAGGCCTTGGTTAATTTGGTTTGCCACAACTACCTTTATGACTGTCTCCCACCTGAGAAATAGAGAGTGTCTCGCAGTTTATAAAAGGAGGCCTTGTTCCAACAGTGGTTTGAAAGATGCTGCCCATGGTCCTTTATACTAGCAATATTTTACAAGAAGAGTTCTCCATTCCTCTGAAAACAACAAAATACCTTATCCCACCAGACTTGAAATCCTAGGCTTAGAAAACTTGGAACTCCATCGCCTTCGACAAGACCTAAGCTTAACTCACAGAATCATCTGTTGTAATGTCCTTCCTGTTAAAGACTACTTCAGCTTTAATTGCAACAATACAAGAGCAACCAACAGATTTAAACTTAATGTTAACCGCTTTAATCTAGATTGCAGAAAATATGACTTCTATAACAGAATCATCAGTGCTTGGAACACTTTACCTGACTCTGTGGTCTCTTCCCATAATCCTAAAAGCTTCAACCAAAAACTTTCTACTATTGACCTCACCCCATTCCTAAGAGGACCATAAGGGGCGTGCATAAGCGCACAAACGTGCCTACCGTTCCTGTCCTATTGTTTTTTTTTCTTTTCTTTTCTTCTTCCTATATATACATATTGATGCTTATACCTCCTAATATTTACTCATATATATGTTTATATACTATATAATCCTTTTTATATGATGTTGTGACAAAATAAATAAATAAATAAATAAATAAATAAATAAATAAATAAATAAATAAATATAATTCTGCCTGCTCCGACCACTGAAAAAAAGCATATGCAGACAGCATTCCTCTGGCCAACCTCCCTCCCCATTGTAGCAAGAGTCTCCAACAGCTGGGGTGTGAACCGCTACCAGGCCACGGTCCATTGGGGACTGGGCTGCCGAAGCAGCTGGTGAGTGCATGAAGCTGCTTTTGATTTAGGTTGTGCACATGAAACCATTCCCCCACCACCACTGAAACTGCTAAAGCAGGGGTGTCAAACTCGATTTCATTGAGGGCCGCATCAGGTTTTTTATTTATTTATTTATTTAATTTTGTCATAACAATATACACAAGCATCACACAAAAAGATTATATAATATATAAACATATATATGGGGAGAAACAAGGAAGTATAAGCATATATATATATATTATTTTATTTTATTTATTTATTTGATTTTTATACCGCCCTTCTCCCGAAGGACTCAGGGCGGTGTACAGGCAAAGTAAAACAACAACAATGTACAATTTAAAATACCATTTAAAAAACCTATTTAAATTAGCCTGAAAAGTTAAAAATTTACCATAACTAAAACCCCATTTAAAATTTTAAAATTTAAAATTAATAATTTAATTTAAAGTTAAAATTTGGTTCAAGCCCAGCGAATAAAAAGATGTGTCTTTAGTTCATGACGGAATGTCGAAGGTCAGATATTTGGCGTAAACTTGGGGGAGCTCGTTCCAGAGTGTGGGGCCCCACAGAGAAGGCCCTTCCTGGGGCCGCCAGCCGACATTGTTTGGCGGACGGCACCCTGAGAAGTCCCTCTGTGGGAGCGTATGGGACGGTGGGAGGCATATGGTAGCAGCAGGCGGTCCCGTAAGTACCCAGGCCCTAAGCCATGGAGCGCTTTAAAGGTCGTAACCAACACCTTAAAGTGCACCCGAGAGGCCACAGGCAGCCAGTGCAGTCTGCACAGGAGCGGTGTTACGTGGGAGCTACGCGTAGCTCCCTCTATCACCCGCGCAGCTGCATTCTGGACTAACTGAAGCCTCCGAGTGCACTTCAAGGGGAGCCCCATGTAGAGAGCATTACAATAATCCAAGCGGGAGGTAACGAGCGCATGAGTGACTGTGCACAAGGCATCCCGATCAAGGAAGGGGCGCAACTGCCGAACCAGGCGAACCTGGTGGAAGGCCCTCCTGGAGACGGCCGTCAAATGATCTTCAAACGACAGCCGATCATCCAGGAGGACACCTAAGTTGCACACCCTATCCTTTGGGGCCAATAACTCGCCTCCAACAGCCAGCCGCGGCTGCAGCTGACTGAATCGGGATGCCGGCATCCACAGCCACTCCGTCTTGGAGGGATTAAGCTTGAGCCTGTTTCTCCCCATCCAGACCCGTACGGCCTCCACACACCGGGACAGCACTTCAACAGCTTCATTGGGGTGGTCCGGGGTGGAAAAGTACAGCTGGGTGTCATCAGCGTACTGCTGGTATCTCACCCCGAAACCACTGATGATCTCGCCCAACGGCTTCATATAGATGTTGAACAGCAGGGGCGAGAGGATCGACCCCTGCGGGACCCCACAAGTGAGGCACCTCGCGGTCGACCTCTGCCCCCCTGTCAACACCGTCTGCGACCGGTCGGAGAGATAGGAGGAGAACCACCGATAAACGGTGCCTCCCACTCCCAATCCCTCCAACCGGCGCAGCAAGATACCATGGTCGATGGTATCAAAAGCCGCCGAGAGGTCTAATAGGACCAGAGCAGAGGAATAACCCCTGTCCCTGGCCCTCCAGAGATCATCCACCAATGCGACCAAAGCTGTCTCCGTGCTGTATCCGGGTCGGAAGCCGGACTGGAACGGGTCTAGATAGACGTCTTCATCCAGGTATTGGGGTAGCTGTCGCGCCACAGCACTCTCTACAACCTTCGCAACAAAGCGAAGGTTGGAGACAGGACGATAATTACCTAACATAGCTGGGTCCAGGGAGGGCTTCTTAAGGAGGGGTCTCACCACCGCCTCCTTCAAGACCCCTTCCCGCAAAGAAGACCCCTTCCCGCAAAGAAGCGTTGATAATCCTCTGGAGCCAGCCTCGTGTCACCTCCTGAGTGGCCAGTACCAGCCAGGAAGGGCACGGGTCCAGTAAACATGTCGTGGCGTGAAGCCTCCCCAACAACCTGTCCACGTCCTCGGGAGCCACAGGGTCAAACTCATCCCAAACGAGCTCAACAAGACGTGTCTCCTCTCCCCCGCTTGGATCATCCCAAATTCGGTCCAGACCGTCCCTCAGCTGAGCGATTTTATCGTATAGATAACCACTAAACTCCTCGGCTCGTCCCTGCAAAGGGTCATCCCGTACCTCCTGATGAAGGAGGGAGCGGGCTACCCGAAACAGGGCGGCCGGGCGGTTATCTGCCGACGCAATGAGGGTGGAGGCGTAGGAACGCCTCGCCTCCCCCATTGCCACTAGGTAGGCCCTAGAATAGGACCTAACTAGTGTCCGATCAGCCTCGGAGCGACTGGACCTCCAGGTGCTCTCCAGGCGTCTTCTCCGGCGTTTCATCTCCCTCAGCCCCTCGGAGAACCAAGGGGCCGGACGAGATCTGCGCCGGGTCAGAGGCCGCAAAGGCGCGACACGGTCCAAGGCCCCAGCCGCGGCCCGTTCCCAGGCCGCGACCAGTTCTTCAGTCGTGCCGTGGGCCAGATCCTCAGGGAATGGCCCAAGCTCCGTCAGGAACCTCCCAGGGTCCATCAGGCGCCTGGGACGGAACCAACGTATAGGTTCCGTCTCCCTGCGGTGATGAATGGCGGTTCGGAAGTCTAGGCGAAGGAGAAAATGATCGGACCATGACATTGGTTCTGTTACTAAATCATCTAATACCAGATCATTTAACCACTGTCCAGAGATATAAATCAAATCCAGCGCGCCTCCCCCCATGTGCGTAGGGCCATCATTTACTCGAATCAGGTCCAAGGCCGTCATGGAAGCCTGGAACTCCTGAGCTGCTGTCGATGACAAGCCAACCGATGGCAGATTGAAATCCCCCATGACTATAAGTCTGGGGGTCTCAACCGCCACAGCGGCAAGCACCTCCAGCAGCTCAGGCAGGGCTGTGGTCACGCAGCAAGGAGCCAGGTACGCGATCAACAAGCCCAACTGATTCCTATGGCCCCACCGCACATAGAGGGATTCACAGCCGGCAATCTGAGGAACAGTGGCCTCCCTCGGCTCCAGATCCTCCTTAATAACAACCGCCACCCCCCCACCCTACCTTGGGCCCTCGGCTGATGAAATGCTTGGAAACCTGGAGGACACATCTCAACGAGGGGAACCCCCCCCTCTGGGCCCAGCCAGGTCTCCGTAATGCCCATAAGGTCCGCGGACTCCCCCTGAATAAGATCACAGATCAGGGGGGCCTTATTAACCACGGACCGGGCATTGCATAACATCAGCCGAAGATCCAAGCTCTGAGGATCAAGGCCGCCCGAGGAATGGATATATGCTCCCAGAAGCTCCCAGAAGCACGAAGCTGAAGCCTGAAGATGACGAATGAGACTTCGTCGAAACGTTACCAAAGACCTACATATATATATATATATATATATATATATATATATATATATATATATATATATATATATATATATATATGAAAAGAACAATAGGAAAGGAACAGTAAGCACACTGGTGCTCTTACGCACGCTCCTTAAAGTCCTTTTAGGAATGGGGTGAGGTCAACAGTGGACTGATTTTGGTTAAAGCTTTTGGGGTTATGAGAAGAGACCACAGAGTCAGGTAATGCATTCCAAGCACAGATGATTCTGTTATAGAAGTCATATTTTCGGCAATCCAAATTGGAGCGGTTGACATTAAGTTTAAATCTATTGGTAGCTCTTGTATTATTGCAGTTGAAACTGAAGTAGTCTTTAACAGGAAGGACATTACAATAGATGATTCTATGAGCTAAACCCAGGTCCTGTCGGAGGTTTGTGTTTGACCTCAGGGGGTCAGAGTGGATGTGGCCAGAATGGGCATTACCAGCTTGACATCACTCCAGGGGTGGGTCCTACTTACCTTTACTACCGGTTTGCATCATGCCCACGCACATGCGCAGAAGAGTTTTGATGCTGTTTGGGTCAGTGGGCGGAGTCTCCCGCCGGTTTTACTACCAGTTCTATAGAACCGGTCCGAACTGGGGGCAACCCACTACTACATCACTCATGTTGGGGGTGCCTGTGTTGGCCTGAGCACTCTCCCAGTGAAAATGGGCTCCCAAACTCCGTTTTTGGCTAGGATGGCCTCCCGCAACACGGAGTGTAAACGGAGCTCCGCTTTTACTGGCAGAGGCAGCACAGGCTGGTCCTTTGCTGTTTCCAGGGCAGCCCTGCAGGCCAGATCTAAGCACCCCACTGGCTGGATTCGGCCCACAGGCCTTGAGTTTGACATCCCTGTGTTAAAACCACAGCCGCCATTGAACGAAAAATGTTGGGTACCCTTTCGTTACAGAACATCTGCAACCTCTCTTGCAGTTTCTGATCCCCGTAGAGAGAAAGAAGTTTCTGTAGCATTTTAATTCTTCCAGATGAAATATTAGGAGATATACATGCAGCTTTTCAATTAAACCAAGACTGAACAAGCAGGCTATAGTAACATATGGTTTCTAACAAGGATGACTGACAAAGGGCAGCTAAGAATGGGGTGGGATGAACAGAGCTATATTCTTTTTACCTTCTCTGAGAACATTTAAAGTAGGGCCCATCAAGAGTCAAACATAAGGGGGTGGGGGTGGGGAAACAGCATTCAAAATATTGATAAACTCTCCCTTGGCATAAGCCTGATTCAGAAGTTTCCTTCCAAGATTATGTATTTATTAGTTTTTTACCCCACCTTTATCAGTTTTTATCAATAAGTCAAGATGGTGAACATACATAACACTCCTTCCTCTTCTTTTTATTCTTGTGAGGTGGGTTGGCCCGAGAGGGAGTGACTGTCCCAAAAGTCACCCATCTGGCTTTCGTGTCTAAGGTGGGACTAGAACTCACAGTCTCTTGATTTCTATGCCAGCACGTTAACCACTATACCAAACTGGCTCTATATAGGTAAACATCTAATGATGATGTTACCTAGTTAGAGTTATGAAACGTCTGCAAGAAAACAAGCAAGCTCAGAGAGCACTATGGACTCCACATATAATATATAAATATGATACAATAATCCCTTGGACTGCAAGGCGAACAAACAAGTCAGTCCTAGAGGAAATCAAACCTGACTGCTCTTCAGAAGGCCAGATCCTGAAGATGAAACTGAAATACTTTGGCCACCTAATGAGAAGGAAGGAGAAATTTCACTGGAGAAATGCCTAATGCTGGGAACGATTGAGGGAAAAAGAAGAAGGGGACGGCAGAGAATGAGGTGGCTGGATGGAGTCACTGAAGCAGTCGGCGTGAGCTTAAATGGACTCCAGTGGATGGTAGAAGACAGGAAGGCCTGGAGGAACATTGTCCATGGGGTCGCGATGGGTCGGACACGACTTCCCGACTAACAACAACAAATATTCATTGTGATGCACCCAGATGAAAGGGGCTATGTTGTTAGGATCAGAAGTGCTTATGACCCCAGCATTCACCCAACTGGAACTTGAAGGCAAGATTGAAACAATGGAAACACTTTCTTTGCAGGGTCAATAAATAATCAAAAGGAAGTAATGGATTTCATTGGAGGTCATGAAAGCTCCAGAGGAGAAAGGAAAAGAAACATAGCTGTTGTTTTTTTTGTAATAGCCTCTGTATAAAACCACACTGCTTCCCAGTGAATATGTTGATGTCAAGAGTTTCGCTCAACTAGTTTTGGAAATCATATCTATTCATTATTAGGATTCTTAATAATAATAATAATAATAATAATAATAATAATAATAATAATAATAATAATAATAATAATAATAATAATAATAATAATATTTTAATTTTTATACCGCCCTTCTCCCGAAGGACTCAGGGCGGCGGACAATAGTAAAACAATACAATATATTACAATAAAAACTATTTAAAAAACTTATTCGATAAGGCCTAAATTTAAATATAAAATACATAATATAAAATATAAAATAAACCCCTTTTAAAACAAATTAAAAACCCCTATCAAGCCAGTCCTGCTCGGAAGAATAGGTATGTCTTCAGCTCGCGGCGAAAAGTCCGGAGGTCAGGAAGTTGTCGAAGTCCTGGGGGAAGCTCGTTCCAGAGGTGGGTGCCACAGAGAAGGCTCTCCCCCTGGGGGTCGCCAGCCGACACTGTTTGGCTGACGGCACGCTGAGGAGACCCTCTCTATGGGAGCATACCGGTCGGTGGGAGGCATGTGGTAGCAGAAGGCGGTCCCGAAGATATCCCGGTCCTATGCCATGGAGCGCTTTAAAGGTGATAACCAACACCTTGAAGTGCACCCGGAAGACCACAGGTAGCCAGTGCAGCCTGCGCAGGATTGGTGTTATATGGGAGCCACGAGTGGCTCCCTCTATCACCTGCGCAGCTGCATTCTGGACCAACTGAAGCCTCTGGGTGCTCCTCAAGGGGAGCCCCATGTAGAGAGCATTGCAGTAGTCCAGGCGAGAAGTGACGAGGGCATGAGTGACCGTGCATAAGGCATCCCGGTCTAGAAAGGGGCGCAACTGGCGGACCAAGCGGACCTGGTAAAAGGCTCTCCTGGAGACGGTCACCAAATGATCTTCAAAGGACAACCGTTCATCCAGGAGAACACCCAGATTGCGCACCCTCTCCATTGGGGCCAATAATTCGCCTCCAACAGTCAGCCGCGGTTCCAGCTGGCTGTACCGGGATGCCGGCATCCACAGCCACTCAGTCTTGGAGGGGTTGAGCTTGAGCCTGTTTCTCCCCATTCTTCATTGATGATCGTATCATCTCCTCTAATTTATTCCCCCAAATGCCATGATGTGTATTCGCTGCCCTTGTACTGTCAGAACCGAGTCACTTTTCATGCGCTGTTGTGCATTAGCAAAGTTGGACCTTTAGTTCTCTGCAGCCTTTTTCATTTTATTCTATAAATGCTTTGGATTTTACAGGGTTGGTAATTCATAGCCTTGTCATCATCACTTTCAAACTCACTCCATTCTCTTTGTTTTCAGGAAATGAAGTACCCAGCAAGTGGCATTTTCAGTAACAATGAGTGTTATTTCTAATAGGTATTTCCAGTGGTTTTTTTTTATATATATATATGTCATTCCTAGACATATAAGAAATATTATTTCATTTATGGCCAGGACAACTTGTTCCCCAATTTTGCAGTCTGCACCTACTGTGCTTCTATTTTCTGGTCTTTCTTTTTCCCTGACCATCTGTTTGCTGTTGTTATTTTTTTTCATCTTCTCTTTCCTTTTTCCAAGATCCAATGACTTAACAGTATTCCTTTCTGTTTAACAGTTCTCTCCTCTTACTTAAATTTATTTATTTTTATTTTTATTTTATTTATTTATTTGTCACAACAGTATATATAAGCATAAGCATGAAATAACTATACAATATATAAGCATATATATAAGCATAAGTATGTAATAACTATATTAATTGGATATAATGAAAGGAAACAATAGGACAGGAACGGTAGGCACGCTGGTGCTTTACAGACCTCTTAGGAATGGGGTGAGGTCAATAGTAGACAGTTTTTGGTTAAAGCTTTGGGGATTTTGGGAAGAGACCACAGAGTCAGGTAGTGTATTCCAAGCATTAGCAACTCTGTTACTGAAGTCATATTTTCTGCAATCAAGATTGGAGCGGTTAACATTAAGCGTAAATCTATTGTGTGCGCGTGTATTGTTGCAATTGAAGCGGAAGTAGTCTTCAACAGGTAGGACATTGTAATAGATGATTCTATGAGTTAAACTCAGGTCATGTCGAAGGCGGCGGAATTCTAAATTTTCTGAACCCAGGATTTCAAGTCTTTTATATTTAAAATATTTTATATTTTATATTATATATAAATATATATATATGTCTTTGGTTATTTGGGTTTTCTCCCGCGTAAATTTGGAAGTGTCTTGGCGACGTTTCGACGAAGTCTCATTCGTCATCTTTAGGCTGGTGTTTACAGCTTCGTGCTTCTAGGAGCAAAGTGTGATCGCAGCTGTTTCTTCCTTTTAACTGCTAGTGGGGGTTTGAACTGATTGGTTGGGAGCTTGGCTGTGTTCTGATTGGGTGGAGGTGTGTTATATATAATTGTATAGGCTGCCCAAATCCAAATCACTTTGGGCAGCTTGCATAATAAAGGTAATGAAAATGAAAATAAGATACAGATAATTCTCACCTTACAACAGTTCGTTAGTGACCGTTTGAAGTTACAACAGCTGTAAAAAAGGTGATTTATGACTGTTTTTCATCCTTATGACCATTGCAGTATCCTCACAATCACAATTTGGACACTCAGAAACTGGCTCATACTTATGACAGTTGCAGTGACCTGCTTTCAGACAAGCAAAACCAATGGGGAAGGCAGATTCACTTAACAACCGTGTTACTAACTTAACCACGGCAGTGATTCACTTAACAACAGTGGGAAGAAAGGTCATGAAAGGGGGCTAAACTCACCGATCTGGCTTGCTTAGCAACAGAAATTGTGGGTTCAATTGTGATTGTAAGTCAAAGACTACCTGTAATGAAAATCGGGCTATATTTTGGACTTACATTTTAATTGTCCATACTTTTGAAATTTGTATTGATATGCCTGCAGAATTATATCCAGGTTGTTTTTTTTTACTTACCTTCCTGAAATCACCTGAGAATCATCACCCAGAATTATGATGATATCATCTCATAGGGACTCAGGCAGAGATGGGTTTCAGCAGGTTCTGACCAGTTCTGGAGAACCGGTAGCGGAAATTTTGAGTAGTTCAGAGAACCGGTAGTAAAAATTCTGGCTGGCCCCACCCCCATCTATTCTCGGCCTCCCAAGTCCCAGCTGATTGGGAGGGAATGGAGATTTTACAGTATCCTTCCCCTGCCACACCTACCATGCCATGCCCACAAAGCCACCCCCACAGAACCGGTAGTAAAAATTATTGAGACCCACCACTGGACCCAGGGTTGAGCTTCCCACTCCTTTGGTCTATGCAGTCTCTAGTTTCCAGAAAAAAACAACATAAAATACTGCTAACATGTTTAGAATGAATTTTCCCCTTTGCCCTGGAGAATAAAAACAACTTTTGCCTGAGGGCTTCACTCGGAGGTTTAGTGCATTCAGAGACTGAAAACACCATACTTGATAATCACTTGCCATTCCTCCTCAGCATGTGAAGGTACACAAAACAAGAGCTCCAGAGTTGATACCAAGATACGGATGGAGGAAAAAACATTACAGGTAGTCCTCAACTTACAGCAGTTCATTTAGTGACCATTCAAAGTTATAACGGCACTGAAAAATGTGACTTATGACTATTTTTCACAGTTACAACCAGGGGTGGGTGCTACTTACTTTTACTACTGGTTTACAACAAGAGCGTGCGTGCACAGTTTGGATCTAAGATGACGTCCGGGTGAGTGGGCATAGTCTCCCACCGCTTTTACTACCGGTTCGCAAGAACAGGACTGAACCAGGAGCAACCCACCACTGGTTACAACTTTTGCCGTGTCCCCACAATCATGTGATCAAAATTCAGATGCTTGGCAACTGGTTCATATTTATGACCATTGCTGTGTCCCAAGGTCACGTGACCTCCTTTTGCGACCTTCTGGCAAGCAAAGTCAATGGGGAACCCAGATTCACTTAACAACAGGGTCACTGACTTAAAAAAATTCAGTGATTCACTTAACCGCGGTGGCAAGAAAGGTCGTAAAACTCACTGAATCAGTGTCTCACTTCACCACAGAAACTTTGGGCTCCATTGTGGTCGTAAGTCAAGGATTACTTGCATTTTAGCTGCTATGGTCCAAAGCCTTGAAAAGTTTTGCCAACTAATGCTGGTTCTTTAAAATGGATCTGGAAATGAAGTGTGAGGTGAGTGCAAACCAGGGGTGAAATCCAGCAGGTTCTGACAGGTTCTGGAGAACTGGTAGCGGAAATTTTGAGTAGTTCGGAGAACCGGCAAATACCACCTCTGGCTGGCCCCAGAGTGCAGTGGGAATGGAGATTTTGCAATATCCTTCCCCCAGGAGTGAGGAGGGAATGGAGATTTTGCAGTATCCTTCCCCTGCCACTCCCACTAAGCCATGCCTTGCCCACAGAACCGATAGTAGAACAAATTGGATTTCACACTGGTGCAAATTGTACAAAACTGGCTTCATAATAGCCTTTTCCAGTCATTATTTTCCCCTCAAAATTTTCTACTTAACCTTTGATGCTTTGAACACGTCCCCCTTATTTTTATTTTATTGTATTATTTTTACTTTGGAAAAAGCATTCCCCACCCCTTTGTAAAGCAAACTTGAAATTTCAGGGCTCTTTAAGTAGGCATTACAGCATTACTTCCCTGAGAAGAAGATTTGAAAGAAGAATTGAAAGAAGATGGAAGGATTGCCTCAAGAACGCCTCCCCTAACGACCCACCCTTGTGTAGATGGGTGTTAACAGAATGGGAGTTTCAGAAAGACTCGCTGACTGCAATTGCTATAAAAACAGGAGCAGAATTAGGAAATATGTGACAATTTGAATCTAAAGGTCTGGCTTGTTTTAAAAAACCAATCAGTGGTCCACCAAAAACAAAACAAAAAACAATGGCAATACCATTGTGCCAAAGATATGGAATGGAAAACAAAAATCCCGTTTGCGTACATGACATAGAATCTTACAATAGGGCTGGAAGGGACCTTGGAAATCTTCTAGTCCAAACCTCTGCCTAAGGCAGGAAACCTTATACTAAAAATGGTTATCCAATCCAATTTTCTTGAAAATCTCCAGTGATGGAATACCAAGCAGGCTGGGAGGAAAGCTCTTCCATTGATTAATTGTTCTCACTGTCTCGACATTTCTCCAATGGTATCTTCCTTGAACAAGCTTCCACCCATTGTTTCTTCTCCTGCCTTCTGCTTATTGGAGAATAAGTTGAGCTTTTCTTCTCCTTCACAGCCCCTCAAGAACTGGAAGACAGAAGATCATGTCATGTCATGCCTATTTTGTAACACTGCCCCCTGCCCCATTGTGACTCTTATCCCCACAGAGTTCCCTGGACCTCAAAATATTGCAATGCTTGTGCAAGGGTTCGAAAAAGTCAAGATGGTAGTCAACTCCAGGCAATCAAAACTTTGCCCCTGTTTATATGCACTGCAATATACAGTAGGGGCCAAAATTGTGGAAACCTTTTTGGGAAAAATGTATTTTTGAGGTTTGATGGCTAATAACACCACTTTTTTTTTTTTTTGAATTTCAAGATAATCGTATTCCACTGCTGGAATGGCCTGGGAATAGCCCTTAACCCAATTGAAAATCTATGGAGCCAACTAAAACTTGTTAGTCAGAAGCGACCCAGCAATAAAACCCAGTTAATAGAAGCCATCATTCAACCTTGGTTACACATTATAACAGCTGCAGAACTGAAAGACTTGGTTCACTCCATGGGAAGATGTTGTAAGGCCGTAATTCATGCTAAAGGTTACCCAACTAAGCATTAACTGACATGGTGATAATTTTTGTATATCTCGTTTTTTTCTACATGTTTAATTTTTCTTCTTTATACTGTAACTGCTATGCTAATAGCAAATCCTCCATAAAAGTTATTGCATTACATTCTTGATTAAATGATCTTTCCATTGATATATAATTTAATGGTACTACTCCACCCAAAAAAGGTGGTGTCATTAGCTAGTTTTAGAAAATACACTTTTCCCAGAAGGTTTCCACAATTTTGGCCACTATTGTAAAGTGACCAGATTTCAGCAATGGCAAAGTGGGACACCATTGATGGGGGGAGGGACTGCGCATGCGCGCTGGGTTGCGCCACCTGGCTGAAGGAGGAGGAGCGGAGGAGAGACTTGACGTCTGTAACACCCACTCCCCCGCCTCCGCCTTCTCCTCCTCCTCTTGCGTTACCACCTCCCATTTTCAGAATGGGAGTGAACAGAGTCTGCATCTGAAGGTGGGATTTTTTTTAAAAAAATGTTTTTAAAAAAAATCGGGACTTTTTTGAAATGCCGCGGGACACGGGACAAATTATTAAAAAGCGGGACTGTCCCGCCAAAAGTGGGACGTCTGGTCACCTTACACTATTGTATGTAAAAGAGAAGTGGGTGGACTTTTTTCAACCTCCCATGGATGCCCTGCCTATCCCTTACAAAGGGAGTGTGAAGCTGTCAGCTTTGGAAGCCATACTAGGTCGAAGGCTTCGGCGTTGCCACTTTCCAATGTGTGGAATAGTAGGGAGGGGGTTGGTTGAAGGAGCTATTAGACATAATAACATTCTTCTTGCCGGTCAAGGTCAGGCTGAGCCTACATCTGGAGAAGGAGTGGCCGGAGTGATGTCTCGAGATGGGACGGCTGGAGATTGGAGCATATGATCGGCAGAGGGGTCAAGAGGGTGGGGATTTTGGAGTTTGTCTTACTGAGGAAGAAAACCCGGATCCCCAGATTCGGATTTCATCCAGCTGTGCCATTTTACCTATGCTAGTAAAAGAACTTTGAGAGATGTTTGCTTCGGAGTCTTTTCTGCAGGAGTGGGTTTTCTGGAACGCTGACATTAATCCGAATCTGGACAGAATGATTCCTAAACCAGAGGTCCCCAACCCCCAGTTCATGGACTGGCACCAGGCTATGGCATGCCAGAAACTGGTCCACACAAGCAAGCAAATCCCCATCTGCGGGATGCAGGCAGCACGCAAAACCACACCCCCTCCGGTCCATGGAAAAACCTCTTTCCATGGAATCAGTCCCTCCTGCCCAAGTGGTTGGGAGGCACTATCCTAGACCATTGAAATGGGGAAGTTCCATTTTAATATTTATTTGCATATCAGGTGTTAACATTCCAGATTCTTTTTTTGGGGGGGGGGCTTTCCATTCTTCTGGTCTGTCCTTTCTCCTCGCAAGCCCTTAATTCTTCCCGAACAGTGCATCCATATTTACAGTCTTTGAGGATGCACAAGCCTTTTTCCAATGCTTTGTCTGTTCTTCGTTGCTTAAATCTTTTTCTGCTAACTTTAGGATTCTCAGAAGCCCCTGGAAAATTCCTTTCTGTGCATGACTCCATTGTGCTATTTGGGGAGAATCGAGTTATTACTGGAGAGCTATTTACACGATGCACGAGAGGTCAAATGCGCTTAACAATTAAAAAATACATGCTTTTGTAATTGTACTGTGGGAAGAAATATTCATCTGGTTCAGTTCCACGCTAGGATAAAGGCACTGGAGACACAATGGAGGCTGGAGGCTGATTGAAAAGAAGGTCCGTTTATTGATGAAGCAGAAGCACTTGGGTGATTCCAGACAGCTGACCACATGGGGTTGAGCGTGAGGGGCTTTTATACTTTCTCTTGGGCTTTGCACTTGAGCTTCCTGTTCCTGTGCAAGAATATGTATTCTATTGGCTGTTGTCAAACTCCCATGGGGCCATGTGGGGTCACGTTTGTCTGAGTCAAGTTTGGTTGAAGCTTGCTGGGTGATGCAATGTCCCCAGGTGATTTTGCAATATACTGAGCTCTGCAGCTAGATAATCCTATTATGTTCTGGAAGGTCATATCTTAATCCCATCACCCTGGAGCGGAAGGTCTTTTGTCTTGTAAATAGGCTGGCCCAGTCCTGCTGAGAATATTAAGAAAGTCTTGGGGGCTGCTTTCTGTCTTTAAAAACATGTTTCTCCTTTAGGGAAATATAATATTCTGCCTTTAAAAAAAATATTTCTCAAAATATTTCATTCTTCTAGGAGAGGGGTGGGTGCTAACTTTCTACAGTACTAACAGTAGTAAGTGTAGGTTTAGACTGCAGTTGCCCTGGGTGCTTGAAATAAGCAAAGCTTCTCTTCCCATTTCTGCAAATGTAATAAGTGTTTCAGTAGGATTCCAATAGTTAGTATGTGCAGGGATGGGCTTCAAAATTTTTAGCAAGGGTTCTCTGCCCGGTTGCTGGGTGGACGTGGCCATGGTGAGCATGGCTTAGTTGGCCTCCTGCACCATGTCCCCCCCTATGTTTTTTCCCTCCCTGGGCTCTGGAGGCTTTCCTTGAGCCTTTGAGAGGGTGAAAACAGCCTCCCCAGGCTCCGGAGGCCCTCTTCCCAAACTTCCAGTAGGCCCAATTTTTGTCCTCCCTGATCCTCTGCATGCACCTGCACTTACCTGCATTCAAAACAGGCTGCTTGGGGACTTCTTGGAGAGGCAGGGAGGGGTCGGCAGGGCAGTCAGGAGTGGGATTTGCAGGTTCTCCGAACTACACAGAATCTTAGCTAGAGGTTCTCCCAAAACTCTGCGAACCCCCAGCAGCCCATCCCTGAGTATGTGTCCTTATATATAAAACCTTCTAGGCAGAAATGAAGTGCTTTGAGGTTAAGTACAGTTTGGGAAATGTTGACTATACACATATTTTAAGAAGAGATATTTTTACTACCTCCTTTTCCCCTCACTGCCCTTCATTTTGCTGGATGCTGCAACTTAGCCTATTCATAATCAAAACCCTCCTTAGATAAAGTGGCTATTAAAATAAATGATGATAGCATTTATATTGATTTATCTGCTCGGCTCTGAAGTGGTATGCCACTGTGAACTGCCCGGTGACGTTTGCTAAAGCTGATTTCAAAATTGCAGGAAATTGCACTAAAGAGTAATCCTATCTCAGCCCTAGCAGTGGTTTATTTATGCATAGGTTATCATCCCAAAGCTCATTGCAAATGAGGGTTCGGAATTTCACAAATTTGGCAAATCTTAACTCTTATCGGGTGGTCTGATCGGAAGGCGATTATCAGCAAAACAGAGATTAAGCAAAATTGGATCTTTTATCTCTATGTAGGCGGGACTGATGCAAGGCTTGTGAAAATATAAGGCTATTAAAAGAAAAGCGAGAAGACAGACCTCTTTCATATTCTCTAGAGTTACCTGAAGGTATGTCACAATAGGTAGTAGCACCTTGCTGAACTTGATTGATCTTGAAAAAAGTGAGCAGCGTCAGACAAGGAGCCAATCAGATTTAGATAAGATGCTACCAGTGAATTTCAAGGTTTGTGGGTTAGGAGTTTTTAGAAGTTTAGAACTAGCAAGCTAGCAGTAAGTATCCTTCCTAAGAAAACTATATTTTTGCTGACCACAATTGGCAGCAGGATCTCTCAATTTTGGCAACTTTAAGAAGTGTGGACTTCAAACTCCTAGAATTCCTCAGCCAGCATGAGTTTTATGGGACAAATTCAAAAATTAGCATTAATTTTTAAATGCTAATGCATTAATGCATTAATTTTATTTATTTCCCACTTTTATTATTTTTACAAATAAGATGGCAAACATATCCCATAGACCTTCCTTCTCCTATATTCCCCACAGCAACAACCTTGTGAGGTTGCATCACACTTGTCTCAGAAGTACTGAGGCATTTTTTTTTGTTTACATTTATATCCCGCCCTTCTCCGAAGACTCAGGGCGGCTTACAGTGTATAAGGCAATAGTCTCATTCTATTTGTATATTTTTTTTACAAAGTCAACTTATTGCCCCCCCAACAATCTGGGTCCTCATTTTACCTACCTTATAAAGGATGGAAGGCTGAGTCAACCTTGGGCCGGGCTTGAACCTGCAGTAATTGCAGGCTACTGTGTTCTAATAACAGGCTTCTTAACAGCCTGAACTATTCCGGCCCCTATTTCCAAGTTGAAAGGATTAGTTGATGACATCATCATTGCCTGGGGGGGTGTTTCCCAGTTGGGGGGCTCCTTTCATGTCCCTGGCAGGTGATGGAGTGAAGGATGGGAGCTCACCCCACTACATGGGTTCTAACTAAGTGAGCTACCATGCTCCTTAATCAGGGGTGAAATCCTACCGGTTCGGATCAGTTCGGGCAAACCGCTAGGGATTATGAGCATCAGTTTGCTGAACTGGTAGTAATTACCCCTCCTTGGCCCCACCTATGCCTGGCCGGTCACCACTCACCTCTTCCAGCCGCTCAATATTCCACAGAATTCAATGTTAAATTCAACAAAGAGAATGCTAACTTTTCTCCCTCCCTTCAGAATGGAACTGCTGCATTCTGTCCCTTTAAGGTAGTCCCCAGGAGGGAGGGGGATGTGGGGGGAGCAGCTGGAATGGAGCCATTTCTGTGAAAGGCAGGAAAATGGGGAAGGGGATTTTCCTGCCTGTCATCCATTCCTCAATCTCAGCATACTAAGGGAAGGATGGTAGGCAGGAATATTCCCCTCCCCATTTTCCTGCCATTCGTGACAAGGAGTAGCCAGGGGAGGGGCTGGTGAGGAGCCCCTCAATGTGAGTGATGTCAAGTTGGCCACACTCACCCAGTCACATGACCTTTCCCCAACAAGTCACGCCCACAGAATCGGTAGGGGAAATTTTTTAATTTCACCCCTGTCCTTAATCCTGTAAGGTGAGTAAGGCTGAGAGCGAATGATTAGCCCAAGGTCATTATGTATCCTAGAGTTGGTATGTATTGACACTTAGTGACTACATAGACTTTCTCCATGATAATCTGTCCCTAACCTGATCTTTCAGGTCTTCCAAAGGTGCATCCATCTTCACTGTTGCTGATTGTCCTCTTATTCTCTTTCCTTCCATCTTTCCCAGCATTATCAACTTCTCCAGAAAGAAACATTATGTGTCCAAAATTGGATTAATTGAGCCTGGTCGTTTGTGCCTCAGATGACAACTTGGTGTTGATGAATTTGATGTTCTATCTGTTTGTTTTCCTATGGAGCCCGGCTAGCTCAGTCGGTAGAGCATGGGACTCTTAATCCCAGGGTCGTGGGTTCGAGCCCCACGTTGGGCGGGTATTCTTTTTTGTAAGGGACATGCATAAGTGCACCAGCGAGCCTACCGTCCCTGTCCTAATATTCCTTTTTACTTACTCTTTTCATGTATCCAAATTATGTTTATACTTTTACCTGTATCTTATATATGATTGACAAAATAAATAAATAAATAAATTTGTGAGCTATCTAGTGTGTGGATTTAAATTTTGGCCTGGTGGATTTAAGTTTGTCTGGTGGAGTTATCCCAAAGGTGCTTTTTTCAAGAGGCAACTGGACTTTCTGGTTTTTCTTTGAAGACATTTCACTTCTCATCCAAGAAGCTTCTTCAGCTCTGACTAGATGGTGGGGAACGGAAGGATTTATACTCCTTGCAGATAGCTGGTCATTTGCATTCTTTTAGTGAGTTGTTAAGGACACCTGGAGATTTATCTGTGTCATCAGGGTCACCGGAATGGTGCAATTTGGTGTGGCGCCTTCTTGGAATTGTTGAAAGGACTTGTAGATTGGATAGATGATGTCATATCCCTCCTCCTCTGTTGAGAGAGGGCTGTTCAATTTTGACATAAAAGGCCTCTTTAACCCCTCTTTCAAACCAGCGATCCTCTTTATCCACAATATGCACTTTGTTGTCTTCAAAAGAGTGGCCTGTGTCTTTTAAATGCAGACGGACTGCTGAATCTAGTCCTGATGTGTTTGTTCTCCTATGTTGTGCCATGCGTTTATGAAGTGGTTGTTTTGTTTCCCCAACGTACAGATCTGCACATGGCTCACTGCATTGTACTGCATATACTATGTTGCTCAGTTTCTGTCTGGGCATTTTATCCTTGGGGTGGACAAGCTTCTGCCTTAGCATTGATGACACAGATTAATTTAGTGATGACACAGATAAACCTCCAGGTGGCCTCAACGCACCACCTAAAAGAATGCAAATGACCAGTTGTCTACAAGGAGTATAAATCCTTCCATTCCCCACCATCCAGTCAGAGGTGAAGAATCTTCTAGGATGAGAAGTGAAGAGTCTTCAAAGAAAAAACAGAAAGCCCAGTTGCCTCTTGAAAAAAAGCACCTTTGGGACAACCATGACCTGGATGACTGAGAATCTCCATGGACATCTGGTGAAGTTATTTTGCTTGAGTGATTTTCAAGTGCTTCGTGGACTATTGGGCCATTGCTCTGTGGAAAAACCTTGGTCTGCTCATGACTGATCTTAATTGGGACAGTTCTGGGTTTTGGTGAAGGGAATTGCTGGGGATTATTAATAAACTCAGTAAACCACATTTATATTTGTGTGTGAGTGAGTGAGTGGGGGCAGCAGAAGACTTTTGTTGTTGTTAGTTCCGAAGTCATGTCCGACTCATCGCGACCCCATACACAACCTTCCTCCAGGCCTTCCTGTGCTCTACCATCCTCTGGAGTCCATTTAAATTTATGCCTACTGCTTCAGTGACTCCATCCAGCCACCTCATTCTTTGTCGTCCCCTTCTTCTTTTGCCCTCAATCTTTCCCAGCATGAGGCTCTTCTCCAGTGAGTCCTTCCTTCTCATTAGGTGGCCAAAGTATTTGAGTTTCATCTTCAGGATCTGGCCTTCTAAAGGGCAGTCAGGGTTGATCTCCTCTAGGACTGACCGGTTTGATCACCTTGCAGTCCAAGGGACTTGCAGGAATCTTCTCCAGCACCATAGTTCAAAGGCCTCAATTCTTTGGCACTCAGCCTTTCTTATGGTCCACCCTTCACAGCCATACATTGCAACTGGGAAAACCATAGCCTTGACTTTACGCACTTTTGTTGGCAGGGTGATGTCTCTGCTTTTTAGTACGCTGTCTAGATTTGCCATAGCTTTTCTCCCCAGGAGCAAGTGTCTTTTAATTTCTTGGCTGCAGTCCCCATCTGCGGTGATCTTGGAGCCCAGGAAAATAAAATCTGTCATTTCTTCCCCATCTATCTGCCAGGAATTGAGAGGGCCAGATGCCATGATTTTAGTTTTCTTAATGTTGAGTTTCAAGCCAACTTTTGCACTCTCCTCCTTCACCTGCATCAAGAGGCTCTTTAATTCCTCCTCACTTTCTGCCATTAGAGTGGTATCATCTGCATATCTGAGGTTGTTGATATTTCTTCCGGCAACCTTAATTCCAATTTTTGATTCATTTAGCCCCGCCTTTCTCATGATGTGCTCTGCATATAAGTTAAATAGGCAGGGTGATAGTATACAGCCTTGCCGGACTCCTTTCCCAATTTTGAACCAATCAGTGGTTCCGTATCCAGTTCTTACTGTTGCTTCTTGACCCGCATACAGGTTTCTCAAGAGACAAATAAGATGGCCTAGTACTCCCATCTCTTTAAGAACTTGCCACAATTTGTTGTGATCCACACAATCAAAGGCTTTAGCATAGTCAATGAAGCAGAAGTAGATGTTTTTCTGGAACTCCCTAGCTTTCTCCATGATCCAGCGTATGTTGGCAATTTGATCTCTAGTTCCTCTGCCTTTATGAAATCCTGCCTGTACTTCTGGTAGTTCTCGATCCACATACTGCTGGAGCCTAGCTTGTAGGATTTTAAGCATAACCTTACTAGCATGTGAAATAAGTGCAATGGTGCAATAGTTTGAACATTCTTTGGCATTGCTTTTCTTTGGAATTGGAATGTAAACTGACCTTTTCCAATCTTGTGGCCATTGTTGAGTTTTCCAAATTTGCTGGCAAATTGGGTGTAGCACTTTTACTGCATCGTCTTTTAAGATTTTGAATAGCTCAGCTGGAATACTGTCTCCTCCACTAGCTTTGTTGTTGCTCAGATTTCCTAAGGCCCATTTGACTTCACATTCTAGGATGTCTGGCTCAAGGTCAGTGACCACCCCATTGTGGTTATCAGGGATGTTAAGCTCATTCTTGTATAGTTCTTCTGTGTAATTTTGCCACCTCTTCTTAATCTCTTCTGCCTCTGTTAGGTCCCTGCTATTTTGGTCCTTTACCATGCCCATCTTTGCGTGAAACATTTCCTTCGTATCTCCAATTTTCTTGAAGAGATCTCTGGTCCTCCCTATTCTATTGTTTTCTTCTATTTCTTTGCACTGTTCATTTAAGAATGCATTCTTATCTCTTCTAGCTATTCTCTGGAATTCTGCATTCAACTGGGTGTATCTCTCTCTTTCTCCCTTGCCTTTCGCTTCCCTTCTTTCCTCAGCTATTTGCAGAGCTTCCTCAGACAGCCATTTTGCTTTCTTCATTTCTTTTTCTTTGGAATGGTTTTAGTTGCTACCTCTTGTACAATGTTGCGAACCTCCTTCATAGTTCATCAGGCACTCTGTCTATCAGATCTAATTCCTTAAATCTATTTGTCACCTCTACTGTATATTCATCAGGGATATGATTTAAGTCATACCTGAGTGGCCTGGTGCTTTTCCCTACTTTCTTTAGTTTAAGCCTAAATTTTGCAAGAAGAAGCTCATGATCTGAGCCACAGTCAGCTCCTGGTCTTGTTTTTACTGACTGTATAGAGCTTCTCCATCTTTGGCTGCAGAGCACATAGTCAATCTGATTTCTGTGTTGACCATCTGGTGATGTCCATGTGTAGAGTAATCTCTTAGGTTGTTGGAAAAGAGTGTTTGCTATGACCATCGTATTATCTTGACAGAATTCTATCAGCCTGTGCCCTGCTTCATTTTGTACTCCAAGGCCATACTTGCCTGTTATTCCGGTTATCTTTTGGCTTCCTACTTTAGCATTCCAATCTCCCATGATGATAAGGACATCATTTTTTGGTGTTAATTCTATCAGGTGCTGTAGGGCTTCATAGAACTGGTCAATTTCATCTTCTTCAGCACCAGTGGTTGGGGCATAGACTTGAACTACTGTGATATTGAATGGTTTGCCTTGGATTCGAACTGAGATCATTCTGTTATTTTGGGGATTGTATCCCAGTATTGCTTTTCCTACTCTTTTGTTGATTATGAAGGCTACTCCATTTCTTCTGAGGGATTCTTGCCCACAGTAGTATACCTGATGGTCATCTGAATTAAATTCGCCCATTCCTGTCCACTTTAGTTCGCTGATTCCTAAGATGTCAATGTTCAGTCTTGTCATCTCTTGTTTGACCACATCCAGCTTGCTTTGATTCATGGATCTTACATTCCAGGTTCCTATGGAGAAAATTTTTACAATATCGGACTTTCCTTTCATCACCAGATACGTCCACATCTGAGCATCCTTTCGGCTTTGGCTCAGTCGCTTCATTCTTTCTGGTGCTACTAGTACTAGTCCTCCGCTCTTCCCCAGTAGCATATTGGACACCTTCCAACCTGAGGGGCTCATCTTCTGGCATCATATCTTTTTCCCTTTTTGTACTGTCCATGGGGTTTTCATGGCAAAGATACTGGAATGGGTTGCCATTTCCTTCTCCAGTGGATTATGTTTTGTCAGAACTCTCTGCTATGATCTCTCTGTCTTGGGTGTCCCTGCACGGCATAGCTCATAGCTTCATTGAGCTGCGCAAGCCCCTTCACCACGACAAGGCAGTAATCCATGAAGACCAGACATACCCAATTCCTGTAACGGTTCTTCATAGCCTCCAGCCCCCTAATCATTCTTGTTTCTCTTTTCCACACTGTTTTCCTTTGCACCAGAGGTGAGATTCACTTATGTTCCCTACCGGTTACCAAATGCTAGTGCGCACATGTGCAGTAGTTGCGTATTACATCCGGGTAGGTGGGCGGAACCTCCTGCAGTTGCCGCTACTGGTTCGTGCGATCGGAGAGAACTGGCTGAATCCCACCACTGCTTTGCACTCACCTCAGGAACAAGTTGAATGCTGCAACTTGCATTGCCTCACCCTGAAGCAATGGCGTGCAAAAGTTGAGTAGCTTAAAACGCAAAGTAAAATATCTAATCTTTTAAAAAAAAAACAACACCCGGCAATATTTAATTTCTGCATCATTGTGATTAGCTAGCAATAGTTGGAAGCTGCATTCACTAAAATAAATCAGACACAGTCTGGGATCAATAATGAAGTATCTTGTGTCATCTTTAAATCTAACAAATTTATTATAGCTTCAACGTTTATGGTTTCAGGAAAATATAAGCCTTGAAAATTTGTGTGTTTAAAAAAAGTAGCTAATCTTTAGATTCTTTTACTGTTTCTGGAATAAATCAGAACCACCTTGAATGTTCCCCATTGCACTCTACAGTAGAAGCAACGTGTTCAGGGCAGAAATATGTAAACTAAATCATTTTTACCTGTTGCAGTATTTCTATTCCTGTCTTGTTCAAGTTCATGTAATTTCTTATTTTTCGTCAAGTTTTTCATGGGCGGGAGAAACCTTTCCTAGCTTATTATCCCCATGTTACCCCCAGAGACCACCAAGTGCTTAGCTCAGTAATTCACAACCTTGGCAACTTTGAGATGTGTGTGGACCTCAACTTACCAAATTGGCTGGGGAGTTCTAGGATCTGAAATCCACACATTTCAGAGCTGCTGAAGTTAAGAAATGCTGTCTTAGCTGCATGATTCAAACAATCTTTGAAATGTCCTACCATATTTGTTCTAGCCTTCAAGAGCAACAATAGTGGAAGAAAAAAAAAGAAAAGAAAAAAAGAAAGGGGATGAGTGAATGAGTGGAATAATAAAATCTGATCAAACTCCTCATTCTGTCTGGCAGCTGCTACTTTGTTTTCATTGCTATTTATTTGTCGCAATAAAAATGCACAGCAGGTTAACCAGGTCCAGCTTTCCAGCCCAACCGCTGAGACAACAGTGCAAGAAATGAAGTCAACCATTTAGTTGAGCTGCTACAGATAGAGGTCTGCTGTCCCCAATAGCACACTGAAACGAGTGATTGATGACCATTTTTCACACTTATGACCATTGTGGCACCCCCATGGTCACATGATCAAAATTCAGATGCTGGGCAAGCGACTCATATTTATGATGTCCTGGGGTCATGTGATCACTTTTTTTGTGACCTTTAGATGAGCAAAATCAATGGGGAAGCCAGATTCACTTAACAGCCAGGTTACTAATCTAATGTTGTGCCTCTTCCTCCCTCCTCTCCTCAGCTGGGCCCCTCCCATCTCCACCTGGGCCTGTTATCAGACTCCGAGTCTGATAATGAAGATGAACGGCCTGTCATGCCTCCAGCCCCCGGCCCTGGCCCCATGCCCAGACAGGATGTCAGGAGCAAACAGACAAGCCCGATAAACTTTACTCCTACAGCGTGTGAGCAGGAAGCCAGCCACGTGCTGGAATTACTGACAGCAGATTCAGCTGAAGAGAATTCAAAGTGGGAGGATCCTCGCTTCCGGACATCTGAGAGGCGACGCCAGCAGAAGGAAGGGAGGGGCAGGCCTGGATAAATGCTGAGTCACGGAGCCACACCCCACAGCCTATATAAAGGACCTGCTTTTGGCATTCCAACCTTGAGTCAGGCAAAGTCTCATCTAGTTTGGTGATATCGGACTCTATCGCTGAAGTCACAACTTGGACTCCTGACTGCCCTGATAAATCTCAAAGGAATTTGGCAAGCTGCAGAGGCTTCGTTGCCACGTTTGATATGGACTTCCTTGACCCGGTCGTCGGAGGGGGAGTGGGACACGACATCTAACAACTGAAGTGATTCACTTAACAACTGTGGCAAGAAATGTCAGGAATGGGGCAAAATTCACTAAACAACTGCCTCGCTTAAAAACAACAAGTTGGGACTTGATTTTGATCATACGTTGAGGACTACCTGTATATAGTGGTGGTATTCAGCCTGTTCTATCCGGTTCGGGAGAACTGGTAGTTCTGCAAGAGGCTCCACCCACCTGCCCGGACGTCTTCACGTCCCGTTTTCAATGCTCTGCGCATGCGTGAGAGGCCCTGTGCATGCGCAGCGGTGGTGTGTGCGAGCGGAGTGAGCAAGCACGCACATCTGCACTCACATTTGCAAACCAGTAGCGAAGGTAAATGAATACCACCCCTGCCTGTATAGCTTCCTGTGATCCAGATCAGTGGTGAAATCCAAATTTTTTTACTACCAGTTCTGTGGGCATGGCTTGGTGGGTGTGGTGTGGCTTGGTGGGCGTGGCTTGGATATTGGAAAATCTCCATCCCCACCCCACTTTGGGGCTGTTGTGGTCCGTCAGCAGCCTAGGGAGCTGGCAACACAGTCGGACAGCGATGAGGCTGAGGTGAGGCCAGGACCATCGGGAAGTGAGGTGTGGACTCCAGAGCCTCCAGAGACTGATAGTAGTGAGGCAGAGGAACAGGAGAAGCCTGTTCCTAATGCACGCGTGAGAAGGCAAGAGTAGCTCAAGCAGAGAGGACAACTTGGGAATAGGGCCAAGAGATGATTGGCCCCTCCCATAAGGCTTAAAACAGACCAGCACCGGTGTTTCAGCTTTGCTGGAAAACAACGTTGTAGCTGCGTCTTCTATTCCGTCTTCTGCTTCGTGTACGTCTTCGTTTTTGTGGCTTCTGGAAGTTTGCCAGGAAGGGCCTTTGGCAGTTTGCCTAATTGGACTAAGGTTTGTTAGATAACTGAGGAATTTGTGTTGGGAGGCATTTGTTTTACTTTGAGTTGAACGACACTGGGAATGAAGTAATTCCCAAATGTTCGAATAAAGTTTGTTTTTCCACGGACTAAGTTTATTACTACCTACTTGGGTTTGGGTCACAATGGGGGCCAGCCAGAGATGGTATTTGCTGGTTCTCCAAACTACTCAAAATTTCCACTACCGGTTTTCCAAACTACTCAAAATTTCCACTACCGGTTCTCCAGTATCTGTCAGAACCTACTGGATTTCACCCCTGATCCAGATAATTTTGAACCTCTGCCATGCAGAGCTTAAGGGTTAGAAGACTAGTCACAATTGATCTGAAAGGAAAATGTGTGTGAAGACGGAAGGGCAAAATTATTTCCATTGTTCACATAGACTTAGGGGCTTTTCAAATTATTGAAGTTTAAACACAGCCATCAGAGTAATTTGATTTCTTTCTATATTCACTTCCCCTCACAAACAAGGGGAAGAAATTCTAAAGTTTTAACACTGAGGGAGGGAAAACTGTGTATCCAGAGGACTCTAATTATTTTGAGCAGTTCTAGCAAAACAGAACTACTAAGAAGAACTCAATTTACTATCTAGCCTGGTGCCTTTAGAAGGAATGCAGTGGCTCAGTGGCTAAGATGCTGAGTTTGTTGATCGACAGGTTGATCAGCGGTTTGAATCCCTAGTGCTGCGTAATGGGGAGAGCTCCCGTTACTTGTCTCAGCTTTGCCAACCTAGCAGTTCGAAAGCACATAAAAAATTCAAGTAGAAAAATAGGGACCACCTTTGGTGGGAAGGTAACAGCATTCCTTGCACCTTTGGCGTTGAGTCATGCTGGCCACATGACCACGGAGACTTCTTCGGACAGCGCTGGCTCTTCGGCTTTGAAATGGAGATGACTACCTCTCTCTAGAGTCGGGAATGACTAGCACATATGTGCAAAGAGAATCTTTACTTTTTGGTGCCTTTACCGCTACACCAACCTGACTCACCCATTGCCTTTCGTCCGCCTACCAGCCACTGCTCTATCCTGTCCTTTGTTTCCTGCTTTGTAGCTCATCTCAATCGTGTGGCACAGCTGATTCTCTCCCCTCACTTTTCTACTTATCATTGCTGACCTGGAAGGTAAGCAGCTGAGCATCTAAATGCTCCATTTTCAGCGCTGCGCGCAAGTGCCTTAGGCATGCGCTTGCTCACCGAACTGGTTGTTAAACTGGCAGCATTCCACCACTGCACTTTGTGAAGTCTGCACTGTGAAGCAGTGAACTGGACTGTGAAGTCCACAAATCTTAAAGTTGCCAAGGTTGGAGACCCCTGGACTAGAAGACCTCCAAGGTCCCTTCCAACTCTGTTATTCTACTCTATTCTATTAGCATCAAATGGGGACACAAGGGGAAGAGCCAAATAACATTTTTTTTAATGTACATCATATATTACAGACTTTCTTCTCCCTTAGCAGACAAAGCTAAAATCCTGCCTCGGTTAGAGGAGGTTGTAACTCACCGAAGCACTATTCAACCCCAAATTTAATAACAAGAAAAATGGTTAAGTGTGACTGTATATACAAACCGGGCTATAATTGGTTTTTTTTTCCCAGACAGAGTGAAAAGATCATGAGTGTATTTTACCGTGTTCCTTAATTGTATCAAAAATTGGAAATCGGGATTTGATGGTGGATGAGGGAAGCATTAAACTTCTATGGAATCTTTATTGGATAATATTACAAAGAGGAGGTGTCATGATAATTACTTATCTTTAAGAGATTTTTGAGTTTGTGGCATAACAGTACAGCGGCAAGAAAAGATTGGAATTACGTTTCAAACTCTCAATTTCTTGGATTTCTCTCAACCTTTGGAAACAGGTTTGGTAAACTTGCATCTTTATCCTATACAACTTGTCTTTCCTTAATTCAGTGTTTCTCAGTCTTAGCAAGTTTAACATGTGTGAATGTCAGTTCCCAGAATTCCTCAGCCAGCCACGCTGGTTGGGGAATTCTGGGAGTTGAAGTCCACAAATCTTAAAATTCCGAAGGTTGGCAAATAATACATAAGCTCAGACAAGTGGGAACTCTTCGTTGAGATGGGGCATAAATTCTTCAGGTGTTCTAGAACAAGAGTTTTCTCATCTTGCCACAGATCAATTAACTCTCAAAGGCAGATCTGCATCAAATACCACTACAGTATAATTGTGAGATACAAAGAACTTCTGCCAAATATCTCCTTGAATTAGAGTAATCTTGATTTCAGTTTAGGGATTGGATTTTTAATAGTTGGTAACTTTTGCAGGGAAATGGAGCTGTGGTTTTCTTGTCCATGTTTTAAAACCATAATGGCGGACTGTAAAAAAAAAAAAAAGAGGGAATTATTACAGATAATCCTCAACCACCAACATTCTGATGAGAGAGAAGTTCCCTCAGGATGGGCTCTAGCATCAGTCTGAAAACTTAGAAAATTAAACTACTGGTCCCAGTGACTGACCCACATTGGATCCTGCAACATTATCCTGGGACAGATATATTTGCCTTCATTCTTATTTTGCTTCCAGTCCAAAGTTAGTCACAATCTCTTGTTTCCCCCCATCCTGCATAACTGTTGAGGTGATTATGACTCCGATGAAGTAGGTACTGACGAGAAATAATTGTCTTCTCTGTTTCTCTTGACAAGAAACTTATTTATTTATTTATAAATAAATAAATGAATGAATAAACAAATAACAAGACACTCCTTCCTTTTTGAGACCCCAAGTCTGCCAATTCACAACAGTAATTTCCCCACCATCTCACAGATCTTTTTAGGCTTGGATCAGCCTCCTGGGCTTTCTGGGAGGCTGAAAAAATTTAAGATTTTAATAGTGGTGACCTCTCCCTGCACTGAGTTGTTGGGATCTACAGAATAATGGTCTTCCTCAGACAAATTGCTCAGGTCATCTTTATACCCTGCATTTCTTTTATTTATTTCTTTTATTTATTTCTTTTTGTCACAACAGTATATATAAGCTTAAGCATGAAAATAACATATATATATATATATATATATATATATATATATATATATATATATATATATATATATGTATGTATGTATATATGTATATATATATATATGAATATATATGAGCATAAGTATGTAATAACTATATTAATTGGATATAATTGAAAGGAAACAATAGGACAGGAATGGTAGGCACGTTTGTGCTCTTATGGACGCCCCTTACGGACCTCTTAGGAATGGGGTGAGGTCAATAGTCGAGAGTTTTTGGTTAAAGCTTTGGAGATTTTGAGAAGAGACCACAGAGTCAGGTAGTATGTTCCAAGTATTAATAACTCTGTTACAGAAGTCATATTTTCTGCAGTCAAGATTGAAGCGGTTAACATTGAGTTTAAATCTATTGTTTGCTCTTGTATTGTTGTGATTGAAGCTGAAGTAGTCTTCAACAGGAAGGACATTGCAATAGATGATTCTATGAGTTAAACACAGGTCCTGTCTAAGGCGATGGAGTTCTAAGTTTTCTAAACCCAAGATTTCAAATCTGGTGGCATAAGGTATTTTGTTGCATTCAGAGGAGTGGAGAACTCTTCTTGTAAAATATTTCTGGACACGTTCAATTGTATTGATGTCTGAAATGTGGTATGGGTTCCAGACAGGCGAGCTGCATTCAAGAATTGGTCTAGCAAATGTTTTATAAGCTCTGGTTAGTAGTTAGGTCTGTGCAGGTAGCTTGCTCACCTCTGTTTTGTGTACAGATTGGATTCTTTTTTTCCTGAAAACCTATCCTTCTTTTGTTCAACCTGAAATCTCTCTCTCAAAGGCTGCTTCGTTTCAATAATCTTTAAATTATCACAAAGATGGTTCCAAGAGCTGCTTGCAAAGAACAATCAGTCTCAGAGGAGATCCATGTGTGAACTCATGGGCCATTTTCATTCTGAAAACAAAGGAGAAACCAAGAACAAGGGCAACCTCATATATTTTCAAGAGTGAGTCTGATTATTTTTCCCCTGGGACAGGATGAATGTTAGCTGGATCTTAATCCTGCTGATGTTCATCGCATCATGGATCCGCTAAGAGGAAACTAACTGCCAAAATACACTCTCAAGAAGATGGATGACTAAATTCTTTTACATCTCTAAAAGCAAGACAATTGATTGTGAATCATTTTCCCTTGCAGTGTATAGAGATTATCTTCTTTAGCAACCTATGATTTATTCCTGTTTCCGGATATTGGCTTGCTGATATCTGAATTAATTGGGCATAAAGCTTGCTGATATTTGAATTGATTGGGGCATAATTCAAGAGGAAAATAACCTTGTCTTGATGATAACACTGTCTTTCTAGCAATGTCATGAATACTTGCCAACTTGGCTTCTGTAATAGTATTCCTGCGAGTATTTTTCGCTCTACCTTCCCCTGTGTGGTACTCTTCAAATGTGTCAGGTTGCACATACATCACTGCCAACCAACATACTTACATTGTTTGGGAAGGATGTTAGCTGTAGATCAGCCCATCTAGATATTATCAAGTTGAGGAGAACTGCTTCAGACACACGGTTACTTTGCATGTAGATAAAATGTACTTCGAGCTTTTTAAAGAATAAAAATAAAAGCTAAGAGCAACAAGGATGAGTAGAGAGCTGGAGGCTGAAACTTATGAAGAACGGTTGCAGGAATTGGGTACATCTAGTCTGAAAAAAAGGACTAGGGGGAAACATGACAGCAGTGTTCCAATATCTCAGGGGCTGCCCCAAAGACGAAGCGGTCAACCTATTTTCCAAAGTACCAGAAGGCAAGAGAAGAAACAATGGATGGAAAAATCAATGAGACAAGCAACCTAGAACTAAGGAAAAATTTCCTAATGGTGAGAACAAATAACCACTGGAATGCCTTGTCTTCAGAAGTTGTGGATGCACCACCACTGGGGGCTTTTAAGAGACACTTGTCTGAAATGGTATGGTGTCTCCTGCTCAAGCAGATTAGAAGTTCTACAAGTTTTTTTTTTTATTATTATTTTATTTTGTCACAACAGTATATACAATCATCAACATAAATAATAACCCATCATTGAGAGAAAAAGTATATATATATAAGTAAAAGTATAAGTAAAAGTATGCATATAATACTATAATGAAGAGAATAATAGGACAGGAACGGTAGGCACTTTTGTGCTCTTATGCCCGCCCCTTATAGTCCTCTTAGGAATGGGGTGAGGTCAATAGTAGACAGTTTTTGGTTGAAGATTTTGGGGTTTTGAGTAGAGACTATAGAGTCAGGTAGTGAGTTCAAGCGTTAACAACTCTGTTACAAAAGTCATATTTTCTGCAATCAAGTTTGAAGCGGTTGACATTAAGTTTGAATTTATTTTTTGCTCTTGTATTGTTGCGATTGAAGCTGAAGTAATCTTTTACAGGAAGGATATTGCAATAGATGATTCTGTGTGTTAAATACAGATCATGTCAGAGTTGGCGGAGTTCTAAGTTTTCTAAACCCAGGATTTCAAGCCTGGTGGTATAAGGTATTTTGTTGTTTTCGGAGGAGCGAAGAACTCTTCTAGTAAAATATTTCTGGACGCGTTTGATGGTCCCTTCCAATTCCGTTATTCTGTGTTTTAAGCAGAAGGGAACTGTACAAGTATCCATCAAGGCTGACATTTTGTTTCTGTAAAATTTAAGTTTTTTTCACCTCATGAAGACAACAAGAAGTTGCAAACCATTGTAACTGGCGAGAAACGTCCCTGAGATTTAACAAAGGCTCACTGAAGAAGAATTTTACGAACAACATGTTTTATTTTTACCTTATAGGTACTCAGTGTAATGAAAACCCGAAGAGCCAGCAAATGTAATTGACATTGATAAATAATGCCAGTGGATAAGAGAAATTCAGTGGCTCAGAAAATACAGAGGGGAAGACACATAGATAAAACATCTGCTCTCAGTTTTTGCCCATCAAATGCACTTTTCAAAAAGAAAAAATCAAGAGAAAGATCTTACTGTACAAAGACAAGGTCAATAGGAAAGGATGCAAGAGACACCGGGCACTCTGAAGAAGAAGATGCTTGAAAATCTATGGAGATTCTCAGTCATCCAGGCCATGGTTGTCCCAAAGGTGGTTTTTCAAAAGGCAGCTGGACTTTTGAGTCAGAACTGAAGAAACCTTTTGGATGAGAAGCGAAATGTCGTAAAATAAGTCCAGTTGCCTTTTGAAAAAGCATCTTTCCAGTAAGTGAAATCCTACTGGTTCAGACCGGTTTGGGTAAACTGCTAAGGATTATGGGCATCAGTTTGCTGAACCAGTAGTAATTAATCCTCCTTGGCCCCACCCATGCCTGGCCAGTCGCCGCTCACCTGTTCCGGCTGCTCGATATTCCACAGAATTCAATGTTAAATGCAGCAGAGAGAATGCTAACTTTCCCCACTCCATTCAGAACAGAGCTGCTGCAGCCTGTCCCCTTTAAGGTAGTTCCCGGGAGGGAGGGGGATGTGGGGGGAGCAGCTGGAATGGATCCATTTTTTGTGAAAGGCAGGAAAATGGGGAAGGGGATTTTCCTGCCTGTCATCCATTCCTCAATCTCAGCATACTAAGGGAAGGATGGTAGGCAGGAATATTCCCCTCCCCATTTTCCTGCCATTCGTGACAAGGAGTAGCCAGGGGAAGTGACGTGAGTGATATCGAGTTGGCCGTGCCCACCCAGTCACATGACCTCCTCCTCTGTGGCTCAGACTGGTAAGACAGTCTGTTATTAACACAGCTGCCTGCAATTACTGCAGGTTCTAGTCCCACCAGGCCCAAGGTTGACTCTGCCTTCCATCCTTTATAAGGTAGGTAAAATGAGGACCCAGATTGTTGGGGGCAATAAGTTAACTTTGTATATAAATATACAAATAGGATGAAGACTATTGCTAACATAGTGTAAGCCGCCCTGAGTCTTCGGAGAAGGGCGGGATATAAATGCAAATAATAATAAAAAAAAACAAGCCACGCCCACAGAACTGGTAGGGCAATTTTTTAAATTTCACCCCTGGACAAGATGCTTGAAAGATATTCCATAATTCATATCAAAACAAAGAAAGGTAGTGCAGGCATCATTCTATGAAAGCCTTAGCCTCATTTTCTCAGCTCCTGAAGCGAAGTACCTGCAGAAATGTGATTGAAAGAGATATGTGCCCCCTCCTCTAAGCTTCACATTTATTTTCTATTAATTTCCCCCAGGACTGCCCCAATTTTCCTCAACCTTCTGAAAAAGCTTTCTTCCCTCTAGAGATCTTACTGAAGCCCTTAGAGTTCTTTTTTGAAGAGTGCAGCCCATACATTCTAAGCCAATCTTGATAGCCAGATGGGTGGCATGTAAATTTAATAAATGTAAATAAATAAATAAGTAGAGTTGTCCGATAGAACAGGGTTGGATGACCTAGAACCCAGAGGCTAGAGAGACCTGGCGGTTCCAGCCTAGAATTAGGATGGGAGTTTCACCCCCTCAGGTACAAATGGCTCCATTCATAAAGAGGCATGGATTAATCAAGTAATAGAGTTAGAAGGGTGTTAAGTTCGGGAAGTAACGAGGCTGGAGACCAGGGTAGTGACAACAGCTCTTTAATATAGGGTGAACCCAGCAACCTGGCTGGGGAAAAACCTCTCCTTATATACTGTTTAACCGGCGGCTTCAACCAATCAGCAACGTGCTTGTTTCCCGCCAAAATATTTAAAGATACATAACACTCCTCCCCTCCCAGAAAACACTTTACCTCTATTTACATATTATTTACATGTTATTTTTCGACGTAGTCACGCAAATAACCTGGGCATCTCCTGATTCTTTCGGACCTGCGCGGTTCAGTCCTTGGGAGTGGGTTGAGCTGGTCGGAGGGGCTGTTTGCTCCTCCCAGCTCTTTCTCTAGGCCATCCGGCCCTGGATTACTTGCAGACTCTTTTTCTAGGCCCTCCGGCCTTGGATTACTTGCAGAGTTTTCCCTGCTGTTTCCATCGGGAACCTGATGGCGTCGCTGGACCTCCGGGAACTCAGCTAAGTCTTGCGCCTCCCCCGGGTTATGGTCAGCTGTGGGTTCAAATAATGAGTGGTCATGATCTGTCTCATTTAGCTCGGGTTGTTCGGCTATTCGTTTCCTTATCTGATCTATGTGGCGCCTCCATACTCGGTTGTCTTTTAACTCAACTAAGTATGATTTTGGGCCGGTTGCTTTTATGATTTGCCCTGCTAGCCAACTTGGGCCGTCCCCATAGTTGCGGGCCCACACTCGGTCGCCTATGCCCATTCCTCTAGTTTTTTCCAGTTCCCCCTTGTAACCCTCTGGTGTGTAATGGGGATTCAAACGGTCAAGTGGGCACCGGAGCTTCCGTCCCATCAATAATTCGGCTGGGCTTCTGCCTGTAGCAGTGCTGGGGGTTCTATGCTGAACGGCCAGAAAGAAATCTATCTTTGTTTGCCAGTCGCCTGGCTTGAGTCTGGACAATGCCTCCTTAGCGCTCCGGACGGAACGCTCTGCAAGGCCATTCGACGCAGGGTGGAAAGGCGCAGAGAGGGCATGTCGGATGCCCTCATCTGCCAAGTATTCCTCAAACTGGGTTGCCGTGAATTGCGGGCCGTTGTCGGATACTAGCGTGTCAGGCAACCCGTGGGTTGCGAATAGGTGGCGCAGGGCTGCGATTACTGCCTCGGCTGTCATGGATTTCATGAGAATGATCTCCAACCATTTAGAGAACGCGTCGACAACCACTAGGAAGGTTTGGCCGTGGAAAGGGCCAGCAAAATCAATGTGGATTCTCGACCAGGGCCCTTGGGGTTTTTCCCATTCCCTGACTGGGGCCGTTGGGGGTAGAGGTCTGGACTCTTGGCAAGCCTGGCATTTTCCTACCCTCTCAGCAATTTCTGAGTCCATGAGTGGCCACCAAACATAGCTTCTTGCTAGCCCCTTCATCCTTACGATCCCTGGGTGACCCTCGTGGAGGAGGTCCAATACCCTTTCCCTCAATTTCTCCGGAATCACCACTCGATCGCCCCATAGCAGGCACCCCCCTTGAGCCGAGAGTTCCCCACGTTTTTTTACAAATTCCTTAAAACGCTCACCCGGCGCAGCGGGCCACCCTCTTTGTACCCAACCGAGTACAGTCCTCAAAGTAATGTCCCGGTATGATGCCCGAGCCACTTCCTTAGATGTGACTGGGCCAGAGTCCAAAGAGTCAATTAGCAGGATGGGCGTCCCCAGAGTGGGGTCTTCGATCGCCCCTGGTAGTGGGCATCTGCTTAAAGCGTCCGCATGCCCCACTTCTTTTCCCGGTCGATGCTGCAGCTTGTAGAAATAAGCGGCTAAGAAGATAGTCCATCGGGTCAATCGTGGCGAAAGTGCCACAGGCGTTGGGCGGTCGCCAGCCAGTATCCCTAACAACGGTCTATGGTCAGTAACAATTTCAAAGTCTCTCCCGAAAACGTATTCGTGAAACTTTTTTACCCCTGACACAATTGCTAGCGCTTCCTTATCCAGCTGGCTATAGTTCCTCTCTGAGGAGGACATCGTTCTGGAGTAAAAGGCTATAGGGGCTTCTGTGCCGTTTGGAAGTCTGTGGCTGAGCACAGCCCCCACCCCATAAGGGGAGGCATCGCAAACCAGTAATAATGGCAATGAGCTATGATACTGGATCAGTAGGCTATCGCTCGAGAGTAGGTTTTTTACTGCTTCGAAAGCCCTAGCTTCCGACTTTCCCCAAGACCAAACAGTATTCTTTCCCAGAAGCTTATGCAGCGGCTCAGCAACGGTCGCCTTGTTTTTTAAAAAGACCGCGTAAAAATTCACTAGCCCCAGGAATGCCTGTAGGTCTGTTTTGTTTTTGGGCGCTGGAGCCTTTCTGATTGCCTTGACCTTGCTCTCAGTGGGGTGAATTCCTTTCTTGTCTATTCGGTAGCCCAAGAACTCGACGGATTCTACCCCTATCTGGCATTTGTTCACTTTAACCTTTAGTCCGGCTGACCGGAAAATGCCCAGAACTTTTCTCAAACGCTCCCCCAATTCATCTAAATTTTCGGCTGATATCAATACATTATCGAAGTAGGGGACTACCCCTGGGAGCCCTTGCAGAAGTCGTTCCATTAAATTTTGGAACAGCCCCGGTGCCACACTCACCCCAAATTGTAATCGGGTACACTTGAAAGCACCTCTGTGAGTTACAATCGTTTGGGCTTCGGCTGTGTTGGCGTCTACGGGCAGTTGTTGATAGGCTTGAGCCAAGTCTAACTTTGCAAAGACTTGCCCTTGCCCCAATGAGTGCAGCAAGTGTTGCACCACGGGAACCGGGTAAGCGCTTTTCTGTAAGGCTTTGTTTAACGTCGCCTTGTAGTCAGCGCAGATTCTAACTGACCCATCTGGTTTTATTGGGGTGACGATTGGTGTCTCCCACTTTGCGTGATCGACTGGCACCAGAATCCCCTGATTTATGAGCTTATCTAGCTCCTTGTCAATCTTAGGCTTAAGGGCAAAAGGGACTCTCCTTGCCTTTAACCTAATGGGGGCTACCTGGGGGTCTAAGTTGAAGGAAATAGGGGTCCCCTTGTACTTGCCCAGGCAGTCCTTGAAGACATCTTCGAACTCGTTCATGAGTATGTCTTTTAGGTTACAGTCACTTCTGTAGATGCCAGTCACTCCCATGCCCAGTGCACGAAACCAGTCTAGTCCCAACAAACTAGGCAGGGTCCCTTCGACGATCGTGATGGGCAGGGTCTTCTTGTGTGGTCCGTACTCGACTCGGACAGAGGTGGTCCCTCGAACAGGGATGCGATTCCCTTGGTAGTCGTGGACTCGTAGCCGTTGAGTTTGCAGGTGGCGCTTCGCGACTGATGGCAATGCCTTTGCCAAAGTGTCCCAGGACATGATGGTGATCGCTGACCCGGTGTCCACTTCGAGTCGGCACCGTACTCCTTCTATTTTGGGCTTGGTGAAGATTTTCTTCTCCACCCGGGTTGTGGCGCGGCCTATGATCACAGTCGTTTGAGTCGAGTTCGCGCCTTTTTTGTTTGAGCCAATCACGGGTCGCCTTGCCGATCCCGCGCTCTGATTGGCCGATTTGAATTTTCGGCGGGAAGGTTGGGGAGCTCGACAGACTTGAGCTAGGTGCCCCTTCTTCTCGCACCGCCGACATGTAGCGTCCTTGAACTTGCAGTGTTGGCGCTGGTGTTGACCTCCGCAACTTCCGCATTCGTCCGGGTCTTCTTTGCCCCGTTTCTCAGTTCGACAAACCCCTTCCTCATCCTCACCGTCGGATTCGGTTTGGATCTCTTCTTGGTGCACGGGGTTGACTTTGTGCTCGCCTTGGTGTGAGTGGCTTTGCAGGGTCTCCGCGCTTGGGTGGACATTTCATGCGCTCTGGCTTCGTCCAGGCGTTTGCCAGCGATTAGATTGCTTTTTGATAGCAGCCGCCTCCAAACGCATGTCTCTGACCCCCCAGATGAGTTGCTCCAGCAGCGCCTCGTCCAGGTCTCGGTACCCACAGTCTTTGGAGGCTTTCCGCAGGGCGGCCATGTAGTCGCCGATGGATTCGCCCTCTAGCTGTCGGCGCTCTCCAAATTCAAAACGCCGCACGTATTTGGACGGCGTTGGCGCGAAATGGTTTTTTAGCAGGGTTTGCAGAGTTTGCCACGATACCGATTGTACCGGCGTTGGCTCTGCCAGGGCTTCCGCGATGTCGATGACCTCGGGACCGCAGTGGCTCAAGAAGTATGCCCTTTTGCGGTTGTCTGGAACTCCTTGCAGTTCGTTTGCTTCTAGTAAGCTTTCGAAACGGGTCATGTACGTTCCCCATTTCTCTCTAGCTGGGTCAAACGGCGCGGGTGGAGTGTAACTGGCCATCTCCGCGTTTCTGCCCTAGGTTTGCTGGGTTCGGTTCTTCCGTGCTTCAGCTCGGTTCTGGTGCTCCTTAGCCTCGATATCCCACCCTCGTCGCCAGTGTTAAGTTCGGGAAGTAACGAGGCTGGAGACCAGGGTAGTGACAACAGCTCTTTAATATAGGGTGAACCCAGCAACCTGGCTGGGGAAAAACCTCTCCTTATATACTGTTTAACCGGCGGCTTCAACCAATCAGCAACGTGCTTGTTTCCCGCCAAAATATTTAAAGATACATAACAAAGGGAATTGGGAGGTCTTCTAGTCCAACCCCTTGCTCAAGCAGAAGACCCTATACCATTTCAGACAAATGGCTGTCTAGGTCTCTTTTTAAAAACCGCCAATGATGGAACAATTTTTGGAGGCAAGCCATTCCACCGATTCATCATTCTCACTGTCAGGAAATATCTCCTTAGTTCTAGGTTTAGGAGAGATTAGATAAGATTCAGCTGCATTCAGTCGGGGGTGGTAGTGTAAGACCTTGCTCTCTTATGCAGGGGTGGGCTTCAGATCCTTTATTGCTGCCCCGATGCTGGGTGGCCGTGGCCATGGCCTAGTCGGCCACCTGCACCATGGTGGTGGTGGTGGTGGGCGTTTTTCACCCTCCCCAGGCTCCAGAGGCTTTCCTCGAGCCTCTGGGAGGGCAAAAATAGCTTCCCCCAGGCTCCAGAGGCCCTCCATAGACCAGAAACAGGCCCGTTTCCTGCCTTCCGAAACCTCTGGTAGGCCTGTTTTTTGCCCTCCCAGACCCTCCGTGTGGCCCTTGCACTTACCTGGAATGATGAATGGGCTATGTGGAGACTCCTAGGAGGGGGCAGGATGGGGTGGGCGTGGCCAGCCAGGGTGGCATTTGCGGGTTCACCAAACCTCAGCAATCCTTGGCTAGAGGATCTCCCAAACCCTGCCGAACCCCCAGGAGTCTTCCCCTGCTCTTATGTCTACATAAAGATTCCAGACTAATCCCCCACTTCACCCCTCTGCCCAACTGAGACATCTTTCTCCAACGAATCTAGACCACATAGAAACATACTGTGCCAAATAGTCTTATTTTTAGAATAGAAAGACATTTAAAAGAACACATACCTTGAATCCATCCTTTAACATCAAGGGAATAAATTTTGCTTTCTATTTTTTAATTTATATGGCTCTTACCACTAAAATGACATTTCATAATTTCAGAATAAATGATATCCAGAGGTAATATTTTCCCTCTAGTAGCTAATATAACATGGTGAAATTGGTCATTATGGGCAGCAATTCACAATGCGTTCATAAACTATTAGTTTCATTTCTTGTGTGGAAGACTTTAAAATGGATTCAGTTTTATCAGTTAAATAATGTTGCATTTTAATTGTGTCATCATACTGCAGGACAAGCAATGGGCTGATGGGCCAAAAAAATGAAGACTAGAAGATTTTGGGACCAAATCCATAGATTGATTCAGAGGATTTTAACGATGAATCTACAACTGAAACCAGAACACTTATTCTTGGGACTGATGGGTAAACAGTTGGAAAAAAGTCACAGAAGTTTGTTTTTATATTCAAAGCATGATTATTGTAGGTACCATGACGGAATGGTTGATGAAGATGATAGAATTTGAACTGGATGATACAATATTTATAATTACGGATGACTGGAAACCCCTTATGGGAAAAAAATCAATGTGAAGTCTATGATTTTGCAAATAGATAGTGTAGATTATAGAAAGAAGAGAGGCATGATGTAATTCTAGAGAAAAAGATAAGTCTATAATTGTGTTTACAATCATGGTAAAGATCAAAAGCTGCTTCTTAATACCTTTCTTTTTTTCTCTTTTTACACTTTAGCTTTCTCTTTTATCTCTTTCTCTTTCTTTCTTATATTTTAAAACTTTCAAGATGGTAGTCACAATCCTATGATTGAAGCCCTTCCTCTTTGCATTAAAAAAGGTGGGGATTTGATAACCTAGATGCAGCTGCCATCTATCTATCTATCTATCTATCTATCTATCTATCTATCTATCTATCTATCTATCTATCTATCTATCTATCTATCTATCTATCATCTATCCCCCTCTCTCATCCATCTATCTATTCCCATTTCTCTTTTATCTCTCTATCCCCCTCTCTCTTTATCTATCTATCTATCTATCTATCTATCTATCTATCTATCTATCTATCTATCTATCTATCTATCTATCTATCTATCATCTATCCCCCTCTCATCCATCTATCTATTCCCCCCTCTCTCTCTCTCTCTATCAATCATCTATCCCTCTCTCTCATCCATCTATCTATTCCCCTTTCTCTTTTATCTATCTATCCCCGTCTCTCTTCTTTCTATCTATCTATCTATCTATCTATCTATCTATCTATCTATCTATCTATCTATCTATCTATCTATCTATCTATCTATCTATCTATCATCTATCCCCCTCTCATCCATCTATCTATTCCCCTCTCTTCTTTCTATCTATCTATCTATCTATCTATCTATCTATCTATCTATCTATCTATCTATCTATCTATCTATCTATCTATCTATCTATCTATCTATCTATCTATCCCCCTCTCATCCATCTATCTATTCCCCTCTCTCTTTTATTTATCTATCCCCCTCTCTCTTTTATCTATCTATCTATCCATCTATCTATCCCCCTCTCTTCTATCTATCTATCTATCTATCTATCTATCTATCTATCTATCTATCTATCTATCTATCTATCTATCTATCTATCTATCTATCATCTATCTATCTATCTATCTATCTATCTATCTATCTATCTATCTATCTATTCTTTTATCATCTTCTATCATATATATTTTGCTTGCCTTATTAGACCCTTCCTGTTTTTTTTTTGTAAAGTTGTTTTTAAATAATAATACTTAAAAAAAAACCTTTTAAAAGAGCATCAATGTGGCCTTTTAATAGAAAAGAAGGATACGGGGCCATTGCTTTCAGTTAAGTAATAGGATTCTAGTTACCTTTGTAAAGTAAAGTACACACGCAGGCCTGTGTGCCGCCCTCCAAACCCTCTACAGCTTCCAAATTATATCGATCCACATGTCTCTAATTTATTACAGTGGGAGCTCAGTTCCTTTCGAACGAACCCCTGCTGAGCCCGATCTGTTCACTGACAGAAAATCATTCCACTGGAAAAGAGAGTGTTTAATATCGCCTCAGGGAAAGTTTGGCTGGGGTGCTCGCTTTAATACATGGTTTTAACACGGAAAGGGACTGAGAAGGGGGTTAGGAAGCACTATTAAGCCACCATGAATCAGAGCTTGACATGGAGGAAAGCAAGACCTGAGGCAAGGGCTTTTTGTTGGATTTTTCCCATGACGTTCTTCCACTTTCTAGGCCTGAGAGCATAATTTGCTCTATGTGGCCAGCAATCCAACCTGAATCTTTTTCCCCCCCCTATCTTTTTCTCTTGTCCTTATTCAGAGACCCAGAGGAGTTGGGGCTGAAGTTGGGGCTGAAATGCCAACTAAACGTATTCCATGACTTTTAGAGCTTGGTCAAACTTTCTTGGAAAAGAACTTCTCTTGGGATGTTCTTCGTCCTTTCTTGACAATGTCAGACAAAAGGATAGTTGTCTTAGTGAAAGAACGCCTCTCATTATTTCATGTTCTTCTTCATTTGCCCCTGTAGACCCACTGGAGGAAGCCAACAAGTAGGCAGGCTGCCAGCTCGGTAAGGGGAAGATAATTTTTTTGGGGGAAAAATGGATTTTAATAGCTCTGCTTTTTGTGAGCTTGTGTCAACTTTTTGGGAGGTTTTGCAGTAATATTGCTGCTGTTAAACCCTGTATCTTGAGAGAATGATGTAATGTAACATCTGTATCTCTGTATTGTGTGCACCTTCTGATACCAATAGGAAGATGAGCTACGGTGGTGCAGTGGTTTGAATGCAGTACTGCTAACTGCTGACTGCTGGCTGCCTGCAATTTGGCAGTTCAAATCTCACCAGGCTCAAGGTTGACTCATTCTTCCAACCTTCTGAGGTGGGTAAAATGAGGACCCAAATTGTTGGGGGCAATAGGCTGACTCTGTCAATCGCTTAGAGAGGACTGTAAAAGCACTGTGAAGCAGTATATAAGTCTAAGTGCTAGTGCTATTTGGAGAGACTACATGTGCATTTTGCTCAGCTTTATCAATGACATTAGGAATCCAATCAGTTTGGGTGAAGATAGCAACTGAGTGCCATCAAGTCTATTTGGACTTTTATTTAATTTACTCCTCAAGCCAATTTCCACAGTCTGGACCCCTGTAGTTGTTGAACTCCCATCTATCAGACTATCATGACCAATAGTTTGAGATTTAACAAAATTTAACAGAATAACAAAGTTGGAAGGGACCTTCGAGTTCTTCTAGTCCAACCTCCTACTCAGGCAGGAAACCCTATACCATTTCAGACAAATGGTTGTCCAGTCTCTTAAAATTTTCAGTGTTGGAGCATCCACAACTTCTGAAGGCAAATCGTTCCACTGTTTAATTGTTCCCACTGTCAGGAAATTTCTCTTTAGTTCTAGGTTGTGCCTCTCTTTGATTAGTTTCCATTCCAATTGGTTTAATTCTGGTCATTTTTCCAACCCAACATTGCATTCCTTTAATCAGTGATTCAGTATGGAGAAGGGATTTTATGGACCATTAAATACGGGGGGGTGATGATGATGGTGAGAAATTCAAGCTTTAAAAATTTAACTTTAATAAATCTTCACTCAGGAATGAATAAGTAACCTATATGGAATATCTTTAACATGGCTAATATTAATAATATTTAATTTAATATTAATATACTTGATAAAAACAGAGATACGGTGGCTTAGTGGGTAAGACGCTGAGCTTGTCGATTGAAAGGTCGGCAGTTCAGCGGTTCGAATCCCTAGTGTCGCATAACGGGGTGAGCTCCCGTGACTTGTCCCAGCTTCTGCCAACCTAGCAGTTTGAAAGCACGTAAAAAATGCAAGTAGAAAAATAGGGACCACCTTTGGTGGGAAGGTAACAGCATTCTGTGCGCCTTTGGCATTTAGTCATGCCAGTCACATGACCACGGAGATGTCTTTGGACAGTGCTGGCTCTTCGGCTTTGAAACGGAGATGAGCACCGCCCCCTAGAGTTGGGAACAACTAGCACATATGTGCGAGGAGAACCTTTACCTTTACCTTATATACTTGATATCGTAAGTATTTTTTCATGAGGGAATTTTATTCCAAAATATTTGTAGAGATCCCCTAGACTTAGGAAAGCTACAGAAATCTTATTATTCTGTTGTTGTTCAGTCAATAAGTTGTGTCCAGTTCTTGGAGATCCCATGGACTTTCTATAGTCCCTGTTTTCCACTGTCTCCTGATGTTTGCTCAGATTCATGGTTATTGCATAAATGACAGTATCTAATCATCTCATCCTCTGCCTTCACCTTCTCCTTTTGCCTTCAATCTTTCCCAACATCAGTGTTTTTTGTTCCAATGAGTCCTCTCCTCATTTGGTAGCCAAAGTATTTGAAGTTTAGCTTCAGTATCTGTCCTTCAGAAAATTCTTAAAGTGAATACAGAAAAAAAACAAAAACACCAGAGACTTTTCTTTTGGGTTTAATGGAACAAGACTTGGGGAAAAAAAAATCAGAACTCTATTGTTATATATGTTGACAATAGCGAGCCTACTTTACACACAGAAATGGAAGGTCACCTAGACCCCTACAATGGATGAATGGCTAGAAAAACTGATGGAGTTAGCAGAGATGGCTAAATTGATTGCTTTGATCAAAGAAAAAAAAATACAAATACTTTCATTCTTACTTGGAAACCACTTCTGGACTTTGTGCTTGAGGTGGAAAAAAAATGACACTTCAATTTTAGGTTTTACTGATTAATAGATTTGTTGTTATAGAAATGGCGAGTTTCTATTATTATGAAAAAGTAAAAGGTTGAGTGTAGATCTTAATGCCTTATTTTACTGCACCAAAGGAGTCAGAAGTCAATGCCTGTTTTTTCCTTTTCCCTTGTTTCCCCCCACTATCCACTTCCCTTTTTCCTTTCCTAATTTCCCTAATATTTGCTTTTGTATTCTTTTTGTATGTTGTATTATAAATTAATAAAACTGTAAAAGTCAGTATCTATCCTTTGAACAATTTGAAAGCATTTAGCCTTCCTACATTTATCTAATTCAAGTATAGTCTAGCTATGATGTTCCAGAGAAGTTTGCAAACTACTGTTTCTTTAGGGAATACATCCAATGCTGAGGGATACAATGTGAGTTATATATTGCTCAACAACATCAGGAAAACTGAAGCTGCTGACTTCTTATTTAATCATTTAAAACATAAAACGGCCAGGGAATGTGTGGTGTATTAGAAGATAACGGATTACAGCTCTCATAATTCCTATTTCCCTATGTTAGCTGAGGCCTTGTGTGGCGTTATATTGCTGTATTCTTTTCTCCATTATTCAAGTTATCTGGATTTAAATTGATAGATCATCCAATGGCACCTAACTGATGTAAGACCAAATCTGAGGGGAAAAAAAATGACAGAATAAATAGATTTGTAATACAGGTAGTTCATGACTTACAACACTTCACTCAGTGACTGAAGTTACAACAGCACTGAAAAAAGTGACTTATAACCATTTTTCACACTTATAACCAGTGGTGGTATTCAACTTGTTCTATCCGGTTCGGGAGAACCTGTAGCGGTGGCTGCGGGAGGCTCCGTCCACCCTCCAGGATGTCATCACGTCCCATTTTTGATGCTCTGCGCATGCACGGAAGGCCCTGCGCATGTGCGCATGCTCACATTTGCGAACCGGTAGCGAAGGTAAGTAAATTATGACCCTGCATATGACCATTGCAGCATGCCCATGATCATGTGATTTGCATTGGGAAACAACTGGCTCACATTTATGACGGTTGTAGTGTCCCAGAGTCAGGTGATCGATCCCCTTTTGCGACTCTCTTTGCGACAGGCAAAGTCAATGGGGAAACCAGATTCACTTAACAACTGTGTTACTAATTTAAGAACTGCAGTGATTCACTCAACAAAGGTGGCGAGAAAAGTCGTAAAATGGGGCAAAACTCACTTAGCAGTTTTCTCACTAAACAACATAAATTTTGGACTCAATTGTGATCGTAAGTTGAGGACAACCTATATCTGAAAGTATAATCGAAAAAGATTTAAAAAAATGTTAATCTGCACAAGAAATAAATAAATCATGCTTTTATGTACCTTTGCTTAAATAAATAAATGTTTATTTAGGAAAAATAAAATAAAAGTAGAAATAAATTACGCTCTCAGAAAGGTTCTGTAGCATTAGAGCACCTAGAATGAAGCACAAAGAGGAATGATTAGATGATTATAATAATGATGATAATGGTTAATAATAGTAATAGTCTATTTAAAGAGGTATGTCACCTGACTCTCAATGACTCTGGCTGCTTTAGAACAATAAAAGATGGAACAATCAAATTGACAAAACATAAAACAGAAGATAAAAGCGGGCAAGCCGCTATGATAGGCTAATTATTGGCTATTGATTTGGTTAAATCCTGTGAAGAATGGCTATAGAATGTATTAGGTATGTGTAGTCTAAGTAGAACTTATTAAAGGAGATATAACAGCATCTTCAAAGACTTGAAGCACTGCTGCTGCAGGCAGAGAATGTAGATTTATCCTCCATATTTTCTGAGGGTAGATGGAATGAAATATGGAATGGGTGAAGAGATGCTAGCTAAATCAGGGGTGTCAAACTCACGTCGTCATGTTGTCATCACGTGACATATCACGACTTTCCCCCTTCGCTAAAACAGGAGTGGGTGTGGCTGGCACATGACACATCCGGCCCACGGGCCACAGGTTTGACACCCCAAGTCTAAATTCAGATAAGAGAGAGCATAGCCCGCAGCTCAGTGGTGAAATCTGAACCGGTTTACTACCAGTTCGCTGGCTGCGCATGCGCCGTGCACATCACGCACCAAATGCGAAGTGCACATGCGCAGTGCAAGCCAAAAGGAGACATGGGATAAGTAGAACAGCACACGGGGGGTGGTAGTGATCAGCTGTGGCATGCGATCTTTTTTTTAACTTTTAGAAGCATTTTTTTACAACCTATAGGTTGTAAAAAATGCTTTTAAAAGTAAAAAAAAAAGCTCTGACAATCGCGCGGCTCAGCTGTGATCGTCAAAGCCCTTTTTTACCTTTTAAAAGCCTTTTTAAACAACCTATTCAGCCGAATAGGTTGTAAAAATGCTTTTAAAAGTAAAAAAGAGGCTCTGACGATCAGGCAGCTCAGCTGTGATTGTCAGAGCCTTTTTTTTAACCTTTTAAAAGCATTTTCTTTACAACCTATTCAGCCAAAAAGTAAAAAAAAAGGCTCTGATGATCACGCAGCTCAGCTGTGATCATCAGAGCCTTTTTTAACGTTTTAAAAGCATTTTTTAAAAGAACTGGCAAGCGGGTGACTGGGCAATTGGGTGGGCATGGGTGGGGGTGGGGGCAGGGATTTTTGCTACCGGCTCTCCGAACCACTCACGCCATCGCTAGTAGATTGGCCGATCTGGTCCGAACCGGGAGCATTTCATCCCTGCCACAGCTATATAGTGGGTGGAGCCACCTGAGGTTCTTGCCCCACCCCCTATACAGCTGGGGCCATGCTTCCTCTTATCTGGCTGTTCCCAACACTCTTCACTTGGTATCCTGAGGTCATTTCCACGTCTTTACAGAAGGACAAGAACCAGCAGGCGGAAGATTTTCAGAGAGAAGTCAAAACTTGAAATAAGGAGGAATTTCCTCACTACACAAGCTGTTAAGCAGTGGAAAAGCCTGCCTCCTGGAATCATGGGCGCTCCATTACTTGATTTTTTTTCAAACTAAAGAACAACAGCTATTTGGGATGATAGGAGGATTTTGTTCAGTGTGGAGGTTTACACTGGAAGATCTTCAACGTTCCTTTTAATTCTGTTTCAGTGATTTAACTCTTCTAGTGATTTAAAAACAAGAGGACTTGGGTGAATAACACATCATCATTGAAATCATCAATGTGCCATCTGTGGGCACCAATTGCCTACCAATTGCAAAGCTCTCTTCCTCATACCTCAAGTTTTTTGAAAATGATAATTGGGCTTCCCAGATTGAGGGCATCCTTAGGAAATTGTGGGAAGTTATTTTGGCCATTAAAAATACCGGTTAAAAAGTATGACTCTGGCTTTCAAAATTTTACCCAATATGGCCTTTTAACTTCTCTGTAACCCCAGCCATCATAGCTAATAGTGAAGGATAACTGGATATGTAATTGATGGGTGATGTTTGGCCCTCCACAATGCAAATTCAGCCTTTAGACTTGTAAATCTGGGTGTCAGGGTTCCCACCAATGCCCTAATTAAATCATGAGCCTTGAGCTAAGCTTCAAAAGAAATCCAGTTATTTATTAGGAGCTTCATGTCGGCAGTTCCAAGTGAAGCCAACTCTGACCCCACATAATTTATGTTCCAGCTCTGACCCTGTTTCTCCCTCCCCCAAAGGTGTGTCATCAGTCACATTCTCCAATGAAGCAATTTCATGGGCTGTAGAGATCACTCCCCTCCGGCCACTGTGGGTTACCGCAGTGAGGGCCTTGACAGAGATATGGCTGGAATGTGCTTTTGTTTTGACTGCTGTGCTGCCTCACCACAGCTGCAGACCTCATTCTCCCATCCCCCCTGCCTATGAGCAGGCCAGGGATGCAAGTTTACTTCTGAATTAGAGATTAGATCCAGACTGGGGAAGATCTAGGTTGAAATCCTCATTCAGTCGTGAAAGTCATTGAATGGCAGTCACTTCACCCTATTACAGTAGTAAGTGGTGACTAGGACAATATGGTATTTTAATTTGAATTACGCTAATATTTAATTTTAATTAAGTTTAAAGGTGACTCATATTCTTCAGCGTGTTTGTGCGGCTGGCTATACTTCTATATCTCCTTCCCGATGGTAGGAGGGTAAAGAAACAGTGACCAGGGCGAGAATCATCCCTATTCTAAACTATTCAAATGTTTAGAGATCTTGACTTCTCATTGTGGAGATACCTCAAATAATTTGCCATATGGATGCTGGAGGAATAATCAATTTTACATTTGTAGTGAAGCTCTACTAAAAAACAAAAGATGGTATTCTGCTTCATTTCTTATATACACACTAACAAATGAGATAGTATATTTTGGTTATATCTCTCAAATGCAAAGTTTTGATACATAGAAAACTTATATGCTTAAAGATACCCACCCAAAAAAAAAAAAGACATTTCCAATTAAATTTTTTACAGACCACCATAGGACCATTAAATGTTTTGCGGTGAACGTTTTCTTACCTTCTAAATGATTTTTTTTCCCTCTGAATTTATTCTGTGAATAGATCAAACAAGCACAGCAGGAACTTCTCGGAACTGTTTGTTATAGATCTGATTCAGATGGGAAATGAAAGAAAAAACCCCTGAATAATAATAATAAAAATGAAAGATGATGTTGCTGCCCTACAATATTATCTCTGTTGAATAGCAAGAAGATTTCAGAACTTAGGAAAGGAATTTTCTCTTACGTGCTGGAAATTAAACATTGTTGAATGGTGGAAAAAGTAGGTTTACTGGAATGCTGAAAAGAGGTAGAGCAGGAGTGTCAAGCTCAATTTCACTGAGGGCTGCATCAGGGTTGTGTTTGACCTTGGGGATGGGGGTGGGGGTGGGGCAGGGGTGAAATCCAGCAGGTTCTGACAGGATCTGGAAAATTGCTAGCGGAAATTTTGAGTAGTTTGGAGAACCGGCAAATACCACCTCTGGCTAGCTGGCTCCAGGGTGGGGTGGGAATGGAGATTTTGCAGTATCCTTCCCCTGCCATGCCCACCAAGCCACGCCCACAGAACCGGTAGTAAAAAAAAAATTGGATTTCACCACTGGAGGCATGGCCAGGGTGGGTGTGGCCAGCTCGATGTCACTCGTGTTGGGGGCACTTGTGGTGGTTCAAGTGCTCTACCAGTAAAAACAGGCTCCTGAACTCCGTTGCACCCCTCTGCCACCAAAAGCAGAGCTCGGGAGGGCCCCACGTGGTCCTCTCGAGTTCTGTTTTAGGCTGCAACTGTTTCCTGCAACCCTCTGCCAGTGAAAACGGCTTTTTCCATTTTAACTGACAGAGACACCTCAGGCCAATCCTTTGCTGTTTACAGGACAGCCCTGAGGGCCAGATCTAAGCATCCTGAAGGCCGGATCCGGGCCTTGAGTTTGACACTCCTGAGCTACAGGATCACTGTGGTGGGTAATTGGGCAGGAGGAAACATGAGAATGATGGCTAACATATTTACTGGTCATGTGAAAGGAGGCTGACCCATTTTGATCACAGAAACTCAGTGGCTTTGGCTTGTGTTGGTACTCTGATGGGGCCACTTGAGAATTCAAGGGCTAGAGGCTAGTCTGCGAAGTCAAAGAAGCATATTTAGAGATGACAGTGACAAACTATTTCAATAATTTCAAAAAACATGGATGCAAGCACAAGGACTCAGACTTAAAAGTAATTTTTTCTTTAAGTCTTGGTAAGAATTACATGTGAACAGATAATGCCAATGCAATGCAAATAGGTAGCGAAGAATATGGCCAAATGGGAAAGACTGTATTGATGAAACCATTAAGGCCAACCTCTTCAATACGTTCTTTGGTTCAGTCTTTGTAAACAGCAACGGCTCATGCCGTACATTTCCCAATCGTACCACAACTAACTACAACAATCTACTACATGACGATTTTACAGAAGGTGCCATTGAAAAGGCACTACACACCCTAAAACCACCTCTATCTATTGGCCTTAATGGATTATATGCCTACTTCTTAAAAAAGCTCTCAACCACCATAGCAGAATCTCTTAGCATAATCTATAAAATATCTTTCAGAACCAGTTCCTTATATAAACTTATGGTCACTAGCCATGGTCATCTCTATCTTCAGAAAGGTGACCCCAGCCTAGTTGAAAATTACAGAGCAATCTCATTATGTTGCGTCACCTGCAAAGTCATGGAATCAATCATAAACCAATCCATTACCCTCTACTTAGAGACAAATAACCTATTCTCCAACAAACAGTTTGGCTTCAGAAAAAAATTGTCCTGCAATCTGCAACTCTTACACTGCAAAAGCATATGGAGTTCACAACTCAACCAGGGTAAAGCAATAGATGCAATTTATATAGACTTCTGTAAAGGCTTTGATTCAGAGGTGGGTTTCAGCAGGTTCTAACCAGTTCTGGAGAACCGGTAGTGGAAATTTTGAGTAGTTTGGAGAACCAGTAGTAAAAATTTTGACTGGCCCAACCCCCATCTATTCTCTGCCTCCCAGGTCCCAGCTGATTGGGAGGAAATGGGTATTTTGCAGTATCCTTCCCCTGCCATGCCCACCAAGCCACGCCCACCAAGCCATGCTACACCCATAGAACTGGTAGTAAAAAATTTTTAAACCTACCACTGGAGTGTCCCATTTCACAATGTTCAGGTTGGTTTCTATGAGAGAGTTTTCTGGTGACTGCTCATTCATGGTGGGCAGGTGGGCAGGTAGAAAATTGAATAAGTTGTCTTCTGTTCCTGCTTTCCAGATGAATTGTGTTTGTCCAGAGGTGATATTCACCTGGTTCTGACAGGTTCACCTGAACCGGTACCGAAAATGGTGGGTGGGCCCGCTTACCCATCCCGGCTCTATGCCATCCTATTTAGACACATTTTTGAGGCCGGGTGCATGCATGGAAGGCAAGGCATGTGCGTGAACCAGACGTACGCGTGCACAAACCGAGCATGCACACTTGGGATGAACTGGTAGTAACATAACTTGAAACCCACCGCTAAGTTTGCCATAGGACAACATGGCAATGTAGATGTGTCCTTAGTGATGTTCAAAGCCAAGGCTTCAAAACTGGTTAGGCCTTATTTCGGAGCCTTTTGATGGCATGCTACAAGGGATGCCTCCCAGATATATGTGTGTGTGTGTGTGTGTGTGTGTGTGTGTGTGTGTGTGTGTGTGTGTGTATATATATATATATATATATATATATATATATATATATATATATATATATATATATATATATATATATATATATTTGTTTTCTGAGGTTTTCACGGGTGTTTGTATATAGGTCTTTGGTTGTTCGGGTTTTCTCCCGTGTAAAATTGGAAGTGTCTTGGCGACGTTTCGACGAAGTCTCATTCGTCATCTCAAATCCCCCTGCAACTCAGATTAATTTGAGCACAACCAAGCCCCCACCCAAACAGGACACCCCCCTAGCCAATCAGAGCATAAAAAAACCCCCATCCAATCAGAGTATAGCCAAGCTCCCACCCAATCAGTTCAAACCCCCACTAGCAGTTAAAAGGAAGAAACAGCTGCGATCACACATTGCTCCCAGAAGCACGAAGCTGAAGCCTGAAGATGACAAATGAGACTTCATCGAAATGTCGCCAAGACACTTCCAATTTTACGCAGGAGAAAACCCGAATAACCAAAGACCTATTGCTGGCAATCCTTATGATTTATATTGATATATTGACCATCAATTTTGTTGTAAATGTTGTACCTTGATGAACGTATCTTTTCTTTTATGTACACTGAGAGCGTATGCACCAAGACAAATTCCTTGTGTGTCCAATCACACTTGGCCAATAAAATTCTATTCTATTCTATTCTATTCTATTCTATTCTATTCTATTCTATTCTATTCTATTCTATTCTATTCTATTCTATTCTATTCTATATATATATAGGCCAGGATAAAAATTAGCAAAATTTGTTTTAATTATGAATTAATTGCAATTAATATAATAACTTACATCTCTTTTTTTCCTCTTTGTTCACATTCTCCTTGGTGCATCACACATTACATTTTCTGGTAACTTTTGAAGAGCCCTACAGTTCCATCCAGGTTGGTGGATACCTTTTTATTCTAGAGTAAGATATTTCAAGACTTAAAAAAATTCAGTATGTATTCAAATAACAACGTCAAACATGTTCCTGTTGAACATTGAACGTTTATTTGAGCTATTACTTGAGATAACAGCACCATCTATTGAGAAGCCTCTGTAATATTGAGGGCATCAAATAGATCATTTCCATTTGCAGTCATTCTGAACTGCACATTTATTGAATCTTACAGATGCTAAGATCACCTTGGCTGAACTTCAGAGTTCTCCAGTGCTGGTAAAGGGGAAAAAAAAAGAGCACTCAGTTTATTTGTCTTTCCTTCAAAATTAAGGAGAAATTTCCTGACAG